>NC_137830.1:49253995-49276294 GCF_963921795.1 Nannobrachium achirus
GAAAAATAGCAGACATACAAGCTCACAGCGCGGCTGCGAGCTTGTAGATCTGCTATTTTTGAAAAATCGAAAAGAAAAGGTCCTTTTCACTTGACTGGAGCTCAGTTAGTCTGTTCTTGAGAGACCACTATCATAGTGGTCTCTCAAGAACAGACTAACTGAGCTCCATAGACATATAGTAGGGCAGGAGAGAGGGGTCTACCAGCACCCCAATGACATGTTTTCAAAACCTGTTTTTTTAGGACCGTTATGATGTCTAGTTATGATTTCTGCTTGTTGCCGTGGTCAGCTAATGTCCCATGGGGTTCATTTTTAACCTTTTCTCACAACTATTCCCAATCTGAACCATACAATGGTCATAACAGAAAATGCCATAACTCTTGATGTAAACAACCTACAGGGACAAATGAACACACTTTTTTTATATGATTTTGACACAAGGAATTCATTTCTGGCATCATTTTTAACATTAAAGCACATCTTGACCCTATTTCAGGCCAGAAACAGCGAAAAACGACCATAAATGTTCAAAACACATCTATATTTCTCTTTGTACAAATACATTAACGTGTATTCTTTTTATACCACATGTTTTTTAGGACCCTTATGGTGTCTAGTTATGATTTCTTCTTGTTGCCGTTGACAACTAATGTCCCATGGGGTTCATTTTTAACCTTTTCTTACATCTATCCCCAATCTGGACCATACAATGGACATAACAAAATGCCTTAACTCTTGAAGTAAACAACCTACAGGGACAAATGAACACATTTTTCTATATGATTTTGACACAAGGAATTTATTTACCTCATCATTTTTAACATTCAAGCACATCTTGACCCTATTTCAGGACAGAAACAGCGAAAAATTACCAGAAAATGTTCAAAAACATCTATATTTCTCTTTGTACATATAAATATTAAGGTGTATTCTTTTTATACCACTTGTTTTTTGAACCCTAATGGTGTCTAGACAATATTGCTTCTTGTTGCCGTGGTCAATCAACGTGGCTTGGGGTTCATTTTAACCCTTTCTTACACCTATCCCCAAAACAAAACATAAGATGGAGATAATAGAAAATACCATAACTCTTGAAGTAAACAACATACAGAGACAAATCAAAACATTTTCCCACATCATTTGCACCCAAGGAACTCATTAACACATTCCCCGCCATTATACCTTCGTACTCTACGGTGCCTCTGGTCTCCATAGACTTCCATGTAAATCATAGTGCACGGATCATGCACACCCATGCCTAGATAATGCACCACGTGTGTCCACATTGCTCACAGCTTTCAAACAAAAAAATCCGAATGGAAATCCGTTCAGGCATTCATGAGATAGAAGCCATTATGTTTTCCTAAAATGTAAACAAAGATGGCTGCCATGTTTGATAGATGGGGTTGCTATGGGGGTTAAACATGCAATTTCGCGATTTCTATCATGCCTACTACATTTTTTGGGGTCAGAAAAAAAAATTGAAAAAAATTTTTTTTTGAAAAAAAAACATTTTTTTTTTTTTCAAAATGGCGGAAATTCTCTGGACTATCGGGCCTGGCAGGGAAAGACATTGAAATAATCTCGGGACTATCGGGCCTTCATGGCAGAAACTGCAAAAGAATTGCAGAAAATATTAAAATCACATCTATATTTCTCTTTGTACAACATTTCTAAGGTCACACGTCATGTTTCTTAGTACCCTAATGGTGTCTAGTGTCAAGATTTAGTAGTGTTGCCCAACTCATGTCCCATGGGGTTCATGTTTTTTCCCCAGATATGTTTTTGGGCTTTTATGCCTTTATTGACAGGACAGTAGACTGACAGGAAACGGGGAGAGAGAATGACACGCAGCAAATCTGGACGGGCTCGGGGATTGAAACAGCGACCCACTGCAGGCTACACAAAGCCTACTGTATGTGAGATGCGCCCAGACCATTTTGAATCGATGTCCATACGTTATCAAACAACAATTTCACTGGTCAGTGTCTTCCATCTCATCAAACTCCACCTCATCCTCTTCCTTATCATCATCATTATCATCACTGAGGACAGCCAACAGGTCAATGAGAGATTGGGGAAGAATTGGCCCACAAGACCAGACAGGCTCCAAAGTCCCTCCTTCCGTCTTCTGCCACCCCTGACCTTCGTCATAGCTTTAGGCCCCCACAAGATTGGCTCAGCTGCTGGCTTGTAACAGGCCACTCACTCTATAGTTCACCCGCTGGATGTGGGGGATGAGCATATTGGCAGAGGGGCAGGTGGGCAAAATGCACTCTAGACCTGCTGCAGAGGGTCTCGTCTTCACCCACCAGTTCATTCAGCATCTTGCTCCTAGCCTGGTCGACTGATGTCTTGCGTGCTTGATTCTACCACTTTTTCTAGTCACATGTTCAAATACTGGATTCTGATTGGCTAAATTCCGGAGGTTATGGCAGAACAACCGCCGCAGTTGTGTGAGGACGAGATCAATGCGCCTCAGTGTACATCCGGGGACTTCAGGAGGTAGTCGGAACACCTTTCCCCCAACCAACATATGACGGTCGTAGCGGTCCTATGTTTACTAACGTGCGTACGACGTCGCCGATTTATTTGGATCCAATGCAATCCGCCAACTTTAAAGCCCCTTTTCTCTGAACCTATGCCTTTCTGGAAGCGAACAGCCTCTATTTACGGCCGGAACGGTCCTTCTAACTGACGTTAGCTTAGCTGTATGCTAGACATCTTTCTCTGCATGGAGTTGGCGTCATCTGGTGGTGAGTAGAAGATGTTGTTTGTGGAACTATTTGCTGTCGTCGCGGAAGTTTTATAGGCAATAATGATTGTAACTTAATATCCTTGCAAGTTACAACTATGTGTTTTCTTTCATGTATACGGAAAAAAGTGGTAGAAAAGCTATTTACCACTCGGGGTCGGACATTATGGGTGTCCGACCCCGAGTGGGTGTTATCGGACTCGGCTTCGCCTCGTCCGATCACCCCCTCACACAGGACATTATCAGAGCATAATGTCCTCTCACTCGGGGTAAATTGCTTACTTTTACATCACACACGTGAAGGCTTCCAGCTGTTCCTGCACTTCCGGCTTCAACTTACACTCATTGCCCAGCTGGCTGTAGAATGATTGTTACGATTATTGCTAAATTTGGTCTCTCAAAATGTTGCATTATACATAATGCAACATTTTGAGAGAAATGCTTGGCGATGAGTGTAAGTTGAAGCCGGAAGTGCAGGAGCAGCTGGAAGCCTTCGCGTGTGTGATGTAAAATCAAGCACGCGAGACATCAGTCGACCAGGCTAGGAGCAAGATGCTGAATAAACTGGTGGGTGAAGACGAGACCCTCTGCAGCAGGTCTAGAGTGCATTTTGCCTGCCTGCCCCTCTGCCAATATGCTCATCCCCCACATCCAGCGGGTGAACTATAGAGTGAGTGGCCTGTTACAATCCAGCAGCTGAGCCAATCTTGTGGGGGCCTAAACCTATGACGAAGGTCAGGGGTGGCAGAAGACGGAAGGAGGGACTTTGGAGCCTGTCTGGTCTTGTGGGCCAATTCTTCCCCAATCTCTCATTGACCTGTTGGCTGTCCTCAGTGATGATAATGATGATGATAAGGAAGAGGATGAGGTGGAGTTTGATGAGATGGAAGACACTGACCAGTGAAATTGTTGTTTGATAACGTATGGACATCGATTCAAAATGGTCTGGGCGCATCCCACATACAGTAGGCTTTGTGTAGCCTGCAGCGGGTCACTGTTTCGATCCCCGAGCCCGTCCAGATTTGCTGCGTGTCATTCTCTCTCCCCGTTTCCTGTCAGTCTACTGTCCTGTCAATAAAGGCATAAAAGCCCAAAAACATATCTGGGGAAAAAACATGAACCCCATGGGACATGAGTTGGGCAACAATACTAAATCTTGACACTAGACACCATTAGGGTACTAAGAAACATGACGTGTGACCTTAGAAATGTTGTACAAAGAGAAATATAGATGTGATTTGAATATTTTCTGCAATTCTTTTGCAGTTTCTGCCATGAAGTAGTGTCAAAATGTGCTTGAATCTTAATAATAACCACGTTAATGAGTTCCTTGGGTGCAAATGATGTGGGGAAAATGTGTTGATTTGTCTCTGTATGTTGTTTACTTCAAGAGTTATGGTATTTTCTATTATCTCCATCTTATGTTTTGTTTTGGGGATAGGTGTAAGAAAGGGTTAAAATGAACCCCAAGCCACGTTGATTGACCACGGCAACAAGAAGCAATATTGTCTAGACACCATTAGGGTTCAAAAAACAAGTGGTATAAAAAGAATACACCTTAATATTTATATGTACAAAGAGAAATATAGATGTTTTTGAACATTTTCTGGTAGTTTTTCGCTGTTTCTGTCCTGAAAAAGGGTCAAGATGTGCTTGAATGTTAAAAATGATGCCGTAAATGAATTCCTTGTGTCAAAATCATATAAAAAAGTGTGTTCATTTGTCCCTGTAGGTTGTTTACATCAAGAGTGATGGCATTTTGTTATGTCCATTGTATGGTTGAGATTGGGGATAGTTGTGAGAAAAGGTTAAAAATGAACCCCATGGGACATTAGTTGACCACGGCAACAAGCAGAAATCATAACTAGACATCATAAGGGTCCTAAAAAACCTGTGGTATAAAAATAATACACCTTAATTTATCTGTACAAAGAGAAGTATAGACGTGTTTTGAACATTTTTGGGTTATTTTTTGCCGTTTCTGTCCTGAAATAGGGTTAAGATGTGCTTAAATGTTAACAATAACCACTTTAATGAATTCCCTGGGTCAAAATCATATAAAAAAGTGTGTTCATTTGTCCCTGTAGGTTGTTTACATCAAGAGTTATGGCATTTTCTGTTATGACCATTGTATGGTTCAGATTGGGAATAGTTGTGAGAAAAGGTTAAAAATGAACCCCATGGGACATTAGTTGACCACGGCAACAAGCAGAAATCATAACTAGACATCATAACGGTCCTAAAAAAACAGGTTTCGAAAACATGTCATTGGGGTGCTGGTAGACCCCTCTCTCCTGCCCTACTAATAGTCTATGTCAGTGGTTCTCAAACCTTTTCATGTGAAGGACCCCCAAAATGATATTTATTTGGCCACGGACCCCCATCTCAAAATATTTAGTTCCAGGGACCACCCAGAGGCAAAATTTGAGTTACATTCGCTTTGAAAATACATATATTCAAAGATTTGCACACATTTTCACGACTTTTTCAAAAATAGCAGATCTACAAGTTCGCAGCGCGGCACTTGGTTAATGTGGACATGAAGTTGAATGACGGGTCTCTGCGTCGCGCAGCACTCGCCCACAAGGTTCTAGGTTCGATTCTGGACGCCAACAACAACACCGTACGACGGCCAGGCTACACCAAGTCTTTTCACGCGCGTCGGGGCGTGCGCTCATATGCGTGTTTTGGAAAGATCCGATATCAATGATATCGGCTACACCAGGATCACGGATAGCGCGAGCCCCGGATACGCACGCTGTAAACATAGGATTGGTTCTATTTCTGCGCACGCGTATGTGTTTTGTATACACACTCCCTGGTCTCCCGCACATATACTCCCTATCAGACTCACCTCACCGCTACTCACCAGTTAAGAGTGGGGTGGCTCAGAGTACAGCAACTTGCAATGGGCCTGGTGTACAAGATACACTACACCACTAAGATACCCATGTACCTGGCAAAATACTTTAAAAATGTTGTCCACAATTACAACACCAGAGGCAGCACCACAGATCACGTTCAACCCAGAGTAAACTCAAACAAAGGGTCAAACTCATTCTTCTGCTATACAACAAAAATGTGGAATGCCCTACCGAAGGTCTTAAAGGAGTGTGGATCACTAGCATCCTTTAAAATCGCCCTGAAAAACCACTTACAGGCAGCAGCCGTTCGCAACTGGTAAAACAAACCTAGCCCAGCCCTACCCTCCCCTGCCCCTTCTTTGTATATACTTACTGTTTGTATAGATTTACAGTTTTTTTTGTCTTTCTTCTTTTTTTACTGAATATATCTACTGCATAGTACTGTGTTCTATTCGTCTGTCATTCAATGTTATATGAGAGACTTAACGCTATACTGTGTAAGTTGCTCAACTAGTGGTCAGTAGCAGTAGAGCAAACCACGGTCGCGTCTGCTTTTTTCGGCCGTTTTTCGCCGCGGACCGGGCGTCCGCCTCGCCTCGCCGAGACCTATCCATAGAGGTCTTTCGTGTCCCTCTACGAGCCTCGGTTGGGGAGTTACATGCTAGACTCCTAGCCCAGTGTAAACACTGCAGTGTACTTCTTGAAGAGCTCAGCAGTGTATGATCTGGGCTTTGATTGGCCGGTAGGGAGACACGTGTACAGAATGATGCATATGACGTAATTTTGCCGGGAAAAACAGCCCCGGTCACGGCCACCAGGGCTCAGTAGAACACATATAAAGAAAAGGCTTTGGGAGCTGAAATTAACAGAGTGGGGGTTCTAAAACTTTAGCGATTTAATAGTTAGGACAATTTTAAGATATGTTTTATAAAAAAAGTTACATAGTATAACTTTAAATGGTTTCCTCTGGAAATAAGCGTAGTCTTTTCTAGGATCTCCTTAGTAGACCTTGTACCAGTGAACTGTACCGTCATGAAACTGTACCTTTTCCTATGCAAACTTCTAATAAAGTCTTCAATCAATCAATCAATCAATCCTTGGTGTAGCCAGGGGCTTTTGGTATAAGCACAGCTAGCGCACCCCGTGAGTCGCATGGCTTGGGTAACTAAGACAAGTATGGTTCTGTAGGTGTTGCACTCCACCAAAGCAATCCCTCTCCCAGGGGTGTAGCGCACTAAAAAGGCATCAGACATCCTCTCTCGGCCAATACCAATAACACGTCTCTGCGACCTACTTACTTACTATCGAGAAGTCTTTAACAAGAAAATATCGCCTAAACTAGGGCATTCACGAATAGTGATTTTTAGTATTCTAATTATTCGACCTCAAAGTATTCGAATAGTGGAATATTCGACAGGACTGGCCAAACTGTCAAATATTAAGTAAGCAAGAGGCGAACATTGTGAAAATAGCCGATCTACATGCTCACAACGCCTCACAACGCCAGATCTGCTATTTTCACAAATTCATCTGTGGAACCAAGTCACATTAAATGTAATACCTACAATTCCAAGTGCTTGTCAGGGTGGGGGTCCCCAGTTCAAATATGTTTATTTTGGGGCTCACGGCCTAAAAAGGTTTGAGAAGCCCTGGTATAGAGCATTAACAAATTCATCCACCAGGGGCATTGACAACTCATTCTTATGACTTCCTATCTAGCCAAGCTTTATAAACTATACATATTTTTAAAGAGAAAACATAAAAACATTAAAATAAAAATAAGCGAATATTCGACTTTGGTGAACAACGTCGAATAGTGACTTTGATATTCGAATATTCGAATATTTGGTGAATGCTCTAGCCTAAACCCCCTTCGAATTACAAATTATAGTACATTGTCATGCACCTCAACGTTTTCTCTTTTAAATCATTCTCTCTCTCTCTCTCTCTCTCTCTCTCTCTCTCTCTCTCTCTCTCTTTACCGCCCACACTTGGAGAGAATCCAGAGACTCCAGCACACGGTGTGGTTGCAGGCTAGGTCAGACACACACAGAATGTCAATACATTCTCTTCTCTCCATTGCACGTCGGGGTGGCACGGTTCAATGTGGCGGAGGAGAGTGACAAAATATTGTACTTTTTCATCCACTATAATTTGACAGCTTACTTACTAGTTACTTTATTATTACAAAACATACAAAAAGACCCAAAAAAGGACTTATTTTACATCAGTTACACACTCCATGAAGCCTGGGATTCATGGGAATTCTTCATGGAGGGTTTTTGTCGCATTCCTAAGCCCATAATTTGATGAACGGCAGAGTATCCCATATAGGAGACTTGCGGAGACATTGGCATCTTTCCACCGGTCAACATGTGACTGAGTGTGACAGGGGCAGTCATTTCGGAAGCCACTACTTTAGACCACAGCTGAAATTACTTCTTTTTTTTTCACTAAAATGTGATAAAGCCACAGAAGCATTTCATAAATATCAGGCTACATTTCACTTAAACGCCAGAGCTTAACTCTGCATGTAAATAAGACTTTCTTTAATTAATGTGAGAGATCATGCAGGTCATTGCAGGTTAGAAATTTATTTAGAACTTGAATATCTCAAAAGTAGTATTTCAGCATGGCATCATTCTATAAGCCATATCTTCAAAACAAACTGTTGGGTCAATCTCAATCATTTTGTAGCTATGATTCCCAGCTTTCAAATGAAATGAAAAAATGAAAATGAAAAAAAATTCAATGACTAGCCGTCAGCCGTGCTGGGACACAAATTCACAATTAAAAAAAAAAAAAAAAAATCACCAATACTGAGTACATTGTCTCTGTCGAGTGGAAAACTGTCTAAAACTGTTGCTTTACAGGATTCAAATTTGAAAACGGCAAAAGTAGCAGATCTACAAGCACGAGAACACGAAAAGTTGAACTATCTACATTGTGGTATTGCTACTTTTTAGTTAAGTAAAATAAAACTAAATCTGAATACTTCTTCCACCCCTTGCAGTACATTATGCAGGGGCGTCACAAGGGGGGTAGGAAAGTGGGACTGAGTTACCAGGGCCCAAGGTGGAGGGGCCCTCGTAACTTTATCTATTGAAAAATAGCAGATATACAAGCTCACAGCGCGGCACCGAGTGCCGCGCTGCGAGCTTGTAGATCTGCTATTTTTGAAAAGTCATGAAAATGTGCGCAAATCTTTGAATATATGTATTTTTTAAGTGAACATTTGTAACTAAAATTTTGCTTCTGGGAGGGTCCCTGGAACTAAATATTTTGAGATGGGGGGGTCCTTCACATGAAAAAGTTTGAGCATCACTGACGTGAAAACAGGTTTCTTGGCACACATTTTCACGATTTGTCAAAAATAGTAGATCTACAAGCTCGCAGCGCGGCACTCGGTGCCGCGTTGTGAGCTTGTATATCTGCTATTTTTCAATAGTTAACATTCATGGGGGGGGCCCGCAGTGAATCCTTGTACCCAGGGCCCAGCATTTGGTGTGACGCCCCTGACATTATGCACCGCTCTCTCTCTCTCTCTCTCTCTGTGTGTGAGACGTCTATGTCTCTCTCCCAGCGGGGCGAGCGGGCGCTGTGCTCCACAGCCCATCAATCAGCCAGTGTTTGACACACCGCGGGGAGGACAGGAGGAGGGGAGGTCAAACATCCATCTCTACGCCTCCGTCTGGATGCTAAACGGAGGTGTTTCATCACTAACCTTTTAGCTCCGGACATCAAAAAGAGAATTTAGAGAAATGTGATGATATATCAGTGAGGGCGTTTTAAGTAAGAAACAATCACTTACTACACCTTTTAACACCCATGGAGCCAAACTTGTTCAGTAACGAGATATGGCCACTGGAGGTCGCTGTGCCAAAACTAAGTTGTCTCGTTGAGAAACGAGACAAGGGGTTAACTGTGCAGCGTGCAGCTGCGCGCATGTTTTGTTCCCTGTGAAAGACCCTGGTCCATACGTCATAACGTGGCTCGCACAGAAACAAAATGGAGCGTCTAGGCTGCATACACTTCTATTCTATGCTGAAACATAAAAAGGGTTTTATCTATGAATGAGGTGCAAAGAACGCCAGGGAAGCAGAGATATGATTGTTTTCACGGCGACACTTTACCGCGATGGTCGGCCTCGGTTTGGATTTTAGTTTCGTGAGCGTTTGTAAACAAATGGATTTTCTTCCTCAATCGTCAGTACACTCACGTGCACACGCACAAAGCTTCCGAGGCTCTTCAAAATAAAGCGTAAGTAAACGGCGGCACCAGCAACAGCTAGAAATGTTAGAAACCTTGGCTTCCGTTGTGTTAATAAACCCTGAATGCAAACACACGACTCACTGCACACAAACACACAACCCATACTAATAATGAAGTCAAGCTGGATTGGGAGACTTGGGAACAAAAGTGAACGAGGTTCAGGTTAGAGCAGAGGATGAGAAGAAGAGAGGATGCTGGGTAATAATTCCATGTGTGTCTGATGTGTCATGTCAACCTTGGACAGTTTAGATCTGTGGTTTTCAACCAGTGGTGCGGGGAACCACCAGTGGTCCTTGAGGGGGTTCCAGGTGGTCCCCAGCTAAATGATGGGGAGTTGGCAAACAAATAGACCCTTATAGATCTTGTCTTGAGACTCTTGAGAGTGTAAAATGAAACCAAATGGACCCTTACGGGTCATTTTACGCTCTCAAGATGTGAAATTATTGTTTAACATCTGCATTACTTAGTTTACAAGACGTCTACACAATTAGGGAATGTAGAAGAATTGTGATGTTGATCAACGTGTGCCTGTCATCATCTCTCCTATTGGCCATGCAGCACGGAATTGTGGACAAAATCTTCTTACGTTTTGGGTCTGAGAGGCTAAATCTCATCAAATGTTGAATCTGTCTGTGGCTCAAATGCAGAGTAAATAACAGATATGGGAAAAGGGTTGAAAACCACTGATTCTGAAGGTTCTCAAATAAAATGTATTTTTCAAACATCAAACCCTGTCGTTAGATCTTGTGGGGGACCGTCTCTTTTGGACAGAAGGTTATGAGTGTGTGCGGTCAGGTCGGTGAGGGAACGTAAGTAAAAGAACACGCGGGGCTTGGGGACGGGCTTTAAGGGGACGGGGGGGTTAAAGGACACTCACAGACTTGGGGATGTTGACGCGGGGCTTGGGGACAGGCTTTAAGGGGACGGGCTTTAAGGGGACGGGGGGTTAAAGGACACTCACAGACTTGCGGATGTTGACGCGGGGCTTGGGGGCGGGCTTTAAGGGGACGGGCTTTAAGGGGACGGGGGGTTAAAGGACACTCACAGACTTGCGGATGTTGACGCGGGGCTTGGGGACAGGCTTTAAGGGGACGGGCTTTAAGGGGACGGGGGGTTAAAGGACACTCACAGACTTGCGGATGTTGACGCGGGGCTTGGGGACGGGCTTTAAGGGGACGGGCTTTAAGGGGACGGGGGGTTAAAGGAACACTCACAGACTTGCGGATGTTGACGCGAGGCTTGGGGACGGGCTTGCTGGGCTTGCTGTCGAAGCTCTCGGGGAGGGTGGAGGAGGCGTGGCCGGTCTTCCGGGCCTGCAGGGCCAGCTGGTAGGCCACCTCGAAGGCCTGGCCCAGCGTCAGGATGATCTCGTAGGCCAGGTTCTGAACCACGGGGAGAGAGGACACACGCACGCACACACACACACACACGCACACGCACACACACACACACACGCACACACACACATTTTAACTCTCAAATACCTGGAACGCGCCCGAGTCGCGTTAGATTTTAACCACTTTAACCATTATTGTATGCTTTAACTTTAGAAAAATAGCAGATATACAAGCTCACAGCGCGGCACCGAGTGCCGCGCTGCGAGCTTGTAGATCTGCTATTTTTTTGAAAAATTGTGAAAATGTGTGCAAGTCTTTGAATATCATTGACCCGATCTTTGATCCGACTTCTAAAATCCTTCCTCTAAATCCGTGGTTCTCAAACCTTGTAGCAACTCATAATGTAATAACGGCTCATAATGTAATAAGGGCTCATAATGTAATAAGAAAAATGTAATAAAAACTCATAATGTAATAATCAGCTCATAATGTAATAAAAAAAACGAGCGCGTAACGTAATAATGGATTTTTCAATAATGTAATAATGTAATAATGTGTTACATTAAGAACCTCCACATAGGAGGCTCATAATGTAATAAAACTTCATAATGTAATAATGTATTTTTTATTACATTATAAGCTGATTATTACATTATGAGCTTTTATTCCATTTTAATTATTACATTATGCGCTTGTTTTTTATTACATTATGAGCTGATTATTACATTATGAGTTTTTATTACATGTTTTTATTACATTATGAGCCCCTATTAAATTATGAGTTGCTACACACCCTGCCAACTTTGTTGATGAAAAATGGAGCAACTATCTGCTAAACATGCAGCAAATGAATACAAATGGGGATCATTTAGCTGTACAAAGAGCATCCACAATGTTCATCATACAGTTCGTGATTGTATCGACACTGGGTGTTGATGCAACATCGATAATATCCCTATGTGGTCAGTATGACGACAGCTAGTTCTGGGCCACTTTGCCGAAGGTCATGGGGACCATTATGTAACTACAGTACAAGCCCTGGCTTCTCTATCCCACAAAAACATCAATCAAACAGGTAGCCACATGTATCACAGTCAAGCTCAAATTATAAATAACAATAGTGTAGAATATGCCCAAAGATGGTGTATGAAACAACAGAGACGTCCATACATTAGCATAATGACTTAATAGTAGGGTGACCATATTTTCAGACGCTCAAACCGGGACGCAAACCACTGTTGCCTGAAACCGGAACCCTAAAAGCAATGCGCAAGTTATTGCGCACGTGCGTGCCCATTCTCTAACGTTCGTGCAAGCGCACATACACCGCAGGGTTGCAAACAGGCAGTGAGTGATTGACAAAGAGCCTCAGCGTTGAATTCAGACGCACAATGAATTTGTACATGTTTTCTGATTGGTTAGGTGAGCATGTTTTCGTGAAAAGAACATGATAAATGTCTATGTAACCACTGAAAAGAGATACTATTATTGGCACAATTGTGTAGTGAATGTTGAAAAGCGGGACATATTAGTGTTTTAGAGATATTTGTCGGGACACCGGGACACGCAGCTTGAAAACGAACAGTCCCGGCCAAACCGGGACGACTGGTCACCCTACTTAATAGTGTGGTCTCAGTTGTAAGCCAAAAAGCTTACTAGGATCTCCATTTAGTTGACCTTGTACCAGTGAACTGTACTGTCATGAACCTTTTCCTATGCAAACTTCTAATACAGTCTTCAATCAATCAATCAATCAATCAATCAATCAATCAGGGATAGATAGCACCTTAACCCTGCAGCCACACTGAGGCGCTCCAACACAATAGTGCACCAGTTCTCAGTTTAGAGTTGTGCATACTAGTATCCACCTAACGTTTCTTCAAAACCCTTAGGTGTGACCAGTCATTACAGACAGCAACGTTAGCTTAGCTTAGCTCATGTGAATATATTTTGTTTACAGTTCTTCTTCTTTCGTGTATCATCATCCTTGATGATTGGTTGACGACATTTTATTTCACAAGATTTCTTGTTACTTAGGGGAGGCCATGGGGCTGGCTGTCGTCTTCTCCCCAGTTGATCCTCTGGTGTCCCCCTGTGGTTGTTGATGCCCTGTGCTTCAGCACGTCAAGCCCTATTATAAATCCGGCCCAGGGCCAGAGTGAGGTACCGAGTCAGGGCCAGAGTGAGGGCTAGACTTAGGGCCAGAGTGAGGGACAGATCGAAGTGGTGCGCTCTCCTCTGCTTCCTGGACTCTTTGAATCAAGTGTTTGACTGGTCCATCAAGGCTTACATAATGGTCCCCATGACCTTCGGCAAAGTGGCCCAGAACTAGCTGTTGTCATACTGACCACATGGGTATATTATCGATGTTGCATCAACACCCAGTGTCGATACAATCACGAACTGTATGTTGAACATTGTGGGTGCTCTTTGTACAGCTAAATGATCCCCATTTGTATTCATTTGCTGCATGTTTAGCAGATAGTTGCTCCATTCTTCATCAACAAAGTTGGCAGGGTGTGTAGCAACTCATAATGTAATAAGGGCTCATAATGTAATAAAAACATGTAATAAAAACTCATAATGTAATAATCAGCTCATAATGTAATAAAAAACAAGCGCATAATGTAATAATTAAAATGTAATAAAAGCTCATAATGTAATAATCAGCTCATGATGTAATAAAAAATGCATTATTACATTATGAAGTTTTATTACATTATGAGCCTCCTATGTGGAGGTTCTTAATGTAACACATTATTACATTATTACATTATTGAAAAATCCATTATTACGTTATGCGCTCGTTTTTTTTATTACATTATGAGCTGATTATTACATTATGAGTTTTTATTACATTTTTCTTATTACATTATGAGCCCGTATTACATTATGAGCTGTTATTACATTATGAGTTGCTACAAACCTTTTCATGTCAAGGACCCCCAAAATTACAGGTATTTAGTCACGGACCGCCATCTCAAAATATGTTGTTCCAGGGACCCCCCAGAAGCAAATATTTGAGTTACAAATGTTCGCTATTAAATAGATATATTCAAAGAATTGCAAAGAAAAATCATGATTTTTCAAAAATGAGCTTGTAGATCTGCTATTTTTCAATAGTTAAAGCAGTCAATAATCCTAGGCCTAAATGGGTTAATTCCTTTATTGGATTACGATTAAAGACATAAATCATCAAAATCCAATAGTAATAAGAGGCAATGCAGTACAGTGCAAAAGATCATGTTCACAAATAATGTCCTTAATTCCCTACTATGCTATAGGGCAGATCATGAAACACAAACACAAACTATGGATATAGAATAGATGGCACCGTCTTTTCCAAATAAAGTGGCTGCCAATGATGGCAGACACACAGCAGAACTCAGCCAATTGTTTTGCTGCTTTTTTTTTTGCCAGTCCAGCAAGTTGGAGTCCTCTCAAACACATTTTATGAACATGCCCTAGGCTACCAAATATCAAAATTATAATTGTACAATTATAACCACAAGCAGAGATGGCACGCACGCACGCACGCACGCACACACGCACGCGCGCGCGCGCGCACACACACACACACACACACACACACACACACACACACACACACACACACACACACACACACACACACACACACACACACACTGGCATTTGTATGCTTGTGAGGACTGCGACAGTCTAATGGAAAAAGAAATGCATTTAAAAAAAATGCTGTGTCATTTTCAAACGTTGGTCATTTTGGTCAGGCTTTTGGGAACGCCCAGGACAGTTTTTGAATTGCTTGATTCAGTATTTAGATATATATTTGATATTAATTTCCCCCATTTGCCCCTTCCTATACAAACCCATTGTAACTTCAATCTCCATTTTAACCATGACAGATTCAATGAAAACACCCGTCCTTTTTTTCTGGTGACTCCTGACACCCTCTGAATACGTGAATAGTTCGATAACCTTTTCTATACATTTTTAATATTTTTTGGGGGGGAAATGAAAAAAATGTAATACAATAAAATGAACCTTAAGTTAATCATCTGAGGACGTCATCACGTGTGTGATGTGATGATGTCACCAAACGATAAAGTCGACTTCAACTCAACTTTTCACTGAGTCGAGTCGACTTGCAAAAATCACAAGTCGTTAATGCCCTAGCACACACACACTCATACACGCACACACACACACACACACACTCATACACGCACACACACTCATACACGCGCACACACACACACACGCATGGCTCAGTACTGCAGTAGCACTGACTGACCACGTCGAAGGCAGTGAAGACGTGGCAGTAGTGGTGACTGGACTTGAGGTCTTTGGTGATGTAGGCAAACGTAGAGAGGTCGTCGGGGTCCTGGGCCGCGCACGAGATGTTCCGGATCTCGTGCTCCGCTATGATGTTCTGGAACCAAGACAGAGGAGGAGACATGAGTTAGCATTGTTACTGTGAAGCAGTTTTCTACTAACTTGTGTTCAAAAACATCGCTGTTTCCATTTGGCGAAGCAGACAGATCGGTAGAGATATGTGATTTATTGAGTCTACAAGTAGTCGTATCGGTGACAAAGTCAATGGCAGAATTCCTAATGAGGTTGTTGTGTGTGTCCACACACTTTTTTTTAAGTACACAGCCTCTGGAAGAAGATACAACTAATATAGTTGCTGTCGGGCAGAAACGTACAATTTTAAACTTTTTGATGATCATACTATACACAGGGGTTAAAGCAAAAAAAATATCCCAAGACGGAAATTTATTTTCCAACACCCCCCCCCACCCCCCCCCCCCCCCCCGCGCGGCGGCCGTTTGAAAAGCGTCTTTTCACCGTTGATGCCATAACATAGCTTTCTGTTGCACACCCAACAGAAACAGGGACCTGAATGGCTTTCCTGTGTCAAACGTTTCATCCAGCCAACCACAGCTAAACAATCCACCCATCTTAAAACAAAGTGGGTTAGCTGCATTAGTATAGAGAATGGCCACCTCCATTTGTTTTTGACTGTGCTAAGCACATCCGAGACGAGTCTTCATTCACAACTAAACCAACCGCTCCATATTGTCGCTGACTCAACCACCACACGTGGGTAATATGAGAGAAACACTGCCCATGTAGTGGAGAAACCTCCGCCTAGTACAGCCATGAGCACCAATCATGATAGGCTACGCTGCGTCGGTCCCAAATGAAACACTGCCCCGAAGTTTTGAATTAGCATCTGTATGGATAACTTTTGTGAGTGACAAATAAACCCCCCCGAATCTCTGATTGGCAAACATAACAAGTGTTCCGTTGCTTATTTTAATGCAAGAGAACGTAAGCAACCGTTTATTGTCAATTACTGCTGCCTTCCCTGTAAACACATATTTAGATAGCCATAGCCTACCTGCTGTTTACATGGTGTAAAACTCCTGTGACTTCCATTATTCCTGTGATTTCATCTTTTGGACACTGCTATCCATACAGAGCGAATTCCATAACTTCACCGTTAAAATCCGAAGTACTTTGAGTCACGAAGTAACACATTATGAGCTTGCACATCTGCATGTCATGCACACAACACAGCCACACACACCAGGGCTAAAAACTAAGCTAACTGATGCTATGGCTAACGCTTGGACCTTGACTTGGTGTGAATGGTGTCAAGTTACAGCAGCTGCTTGGGCAGCGGCCAGCCTGTTGCACATCTGAGCAGCGCATCTTCAGTCACATACAGTAGATGTTTTAAAATAATTCGCTGGGGAGGGATGCGTTGTAATTTGGAGATCACTTGACTTGACTAGCAAGTATTATGCTGCATTTTGACGATTTCGGTCATGTTATTAACATCGCGGCCATGGCTACACCCCCCCCACTCCCTTTATTATTTTTTTTGCAAATCTCCATTGATCTCATAAATAGCCCCTAGGGACTCCTCAGGACGGAAATCCGTCCCCAGGACGGAGAACTTTAACCCCTGTATACAGCAGGGTTCCCCAATAGGCGGCCCGCGGGCCATTTGCGGCCCGTGGGGGGCTACTGTCTGGCCCGCACCAACCCCAGTAATAATGGTGGTATAAAAGCAGCAACAACACTAGTATATCGTCGTTGTCGGGTGGAAATCTTGTATCTCCAAATTTGTACGTTCTTTCGCAAATCATACAAGGCCGTCGCACAAAAGTAGTGAAAACAGCCGATCTACAAGCACACAACGCCTCGCGGTGCGAGGCGTTGTGTGCTTGTAGATCTGCTGTTTTCACTAGTTTAACTCATTTTTAAAATGATAAATTCAAAACGAACAGTTTTTAGACAGATAAATACAAGATTTTCACCCGATATCTAAACTGTCGCTGGAGTAGCGGGAACGCCACCGTCGCCCCCTGCAATGCTGTGGCCCTCGGCTTGGTGCCCTAGACATAATTCGGCCCTTGGGGAAAACTAAATGGGGAACCCTGCTCTACAACATCAAACAAAAGAATCCTGAAAAGTAAACTTTTTGGACATGGAGTATGATGTTTCCACCCGGAAGAGAGAGAGATATACAGATATCACTAAGGCGCTCTACAGACGGGCAGCGGTTGGATCTGCGGGGACCGCGCCGCGGTGATACACAAACACACTCGCTCAGCGAGGTAAACGGCGCACGGTATTTCACAAAGATGAACACAATCCATCTCTCACCGCCCGCGTACGCATGCACAAACGAGCACGCTCGCGGGGATTTACACGGGACCGCGCCCGCTCGCCTCACCGCCTCTAAACTTGGCTGCGTGGCCGAAATGACCGCCCGCCTCTCATTGAAAATGAATTACTGGGAGGCGGTGACCGCATATCGTCTGGAACCCATTAAATACCCAATAATCATTCTCTAGCAGAGAACAGGCCTGTGCTACTGGATCTTTAAAGGTCAACGTGAGTCTCACAGTCACCTTGTTTGTGGCATCGATGAACTTGACTCCCTTGTAAGAGACTGACAGAACGATGGTGGGGACCTTCTTCATCTGTTTCTGCCGACTTCTTGGAGCGAGAGAGAGGGAGACAGGGAGAGAGGAGAGGGAGAGAGGGAGAGAGAGAGAGAGAGAGAGACAGAGAGAGAGAGAGAGAGAGAGAGGGAGAGAGAGAGAGAGAGAGAGACAGAGAGAGAGAGAGAGAGAGAGAGAGGGAGAGGAGAGAGAGAGACAGAGAGACAGAGAGAGAGAGAGAGAGAGGGGGGGAGACAGAGAGAGACAGAGAGAGACAACATTGACTTTTGATGCATTCACATTTTGACATTTGACAAGCGCTTACATTTGTATCATTGAGAGCCATGCTTGCTTGCTCAGGGGATAAACAGAATGTTGACCATCAGGTCAACATTCATGTCACATCCTGTATCTGGGAGAGACATGACCTTTGACACAAGTCCAAGCATTTCAATGGAAGAGCAGAGAGACAAAATACAACCACCCCGAATAGGTAAGTTATATTGTATTAACATACTCTACCATACAGATTGGACAAGTATATTTTATTTACTTTAATGGGGTGCCATGATCCCCCCCCCCCCCCCCCCCCCAAAACATGATGATCAGGTATTATGATTATACTAGGAGGAAGATTTAAAAAAATCTTTAAAAAAAGTCTACAGAAAGTGTTAAAATGTGTTTGTTATGTGGCCCCACAGTACCCACAGTGTTGGGTGTATGGTAAAAGGGGAGGGGATGATTATATGATGTCATTAACTCATTAGTGTTTTTCGATCAGGCCTTTTGACTCAGAGGCTTTCAGCTTTCAGGAAGAAACCAAAAATACACAGGGAAGGCAAATCTTCACATTAACACTTGGGGAGCCAAACGCGTTCAGGGACGAGTTATGGCCACTAGATGTCACCCTGCCACAGGAAGTTATATCGTCGAGGGACGAGTCAACAAATAGTTAACTTTTCGAGACCGCAGCTTCCCTTTGCATGCCCTGAATCCATTACGTCACCCCAGCCAGGGCAGGAAGCCCCCTGTCTCTCCCCACACGGAAGGATTTTACATGGCTTTAGATTCTACTTTGAAACATAAGAACGGCTTTATCTGAGAATGAGGTAAAAACAGCCCCATGGAGGCAGAGAGCTGATTGTTTTCACGGCGACACTTTACCGCGAATTTACCGCGATTTTTTTACCGCGAGTTTCGCGAGCGTTTTGTAAACAAATGGAGTACCTCCTCAATCTTCTCTGGACACGCACGTGCACACGCACGAAGCTTGCGGGGCTCATCAAAACATAACGTAAGTCAATGGTGGCACCAGCAACAGCTATAAATGTTATAAACCTTGGCCGCCCATGTGTTAAGAAACTATCTGAAGGGTTAACGTGTCAGCGACGTCATGACGTCATGTGCATCTCACTGCCTGAAGAATGCATACCAGCAGTTGCGTCTCTCTGTACGCATGCAGGGTCCGTTAGCGTAGCCTTCCTCTGAGTCTTTTTTCGATCAGACGAAAGACGAAATCAAGGCTTCACAATGATTGGATTACATGTGTTTAGATCGCTGTGCGTGCATTGAAGACGTAATGTACTTTCGGGCGCAGTTTTGTATCGCCGTTTCCTTGGCTCCACGCAAATGAATGGAGAAACTCAGCCTACTGCAGCATGAATGTAAGTCGCCGGCCCTAAAACGCACTCTATACACGGATCGCTCGCTAGCACCGAGCGCTACACTACATGCTGTTAGCATTTGGTGCATTGTTTTTTTTAAACATGTTTATAAATAAATAGAAGATTGAGCGGCAGTACCTCTGTTCAGGGTTTTTTTAAGGGGCTCCCTGTGGCTATGGAAGGGATTTATAAGCACACCTGGGGGTCTATTAGAGTAATGCTAACTTCGTAGACACATTCAAAAAAGAAAAAGTACAAAGCTAGAGTTGTTTTTCTTAAACCCTTTTTCAATTGCCTTACAAAGCGTATGGACTTTAATAACTATGGGGCCCTGGAGTGTCCAAACCATGCATAGTGACGACACCCACGTTAATGAATTCCTATCACTGGAAATCCCAGCTGGACTGGGATTCAATCCTTTAATCCATTCTGGGAAGAGTGAAACACTATGCCAGGAACACACACCCAATCTATACAGCATGATATCAATGGTAGATGAGAGCAGGGACATGCTGGGCCCCTGATTCAGCCCGGGAAAAAGAGTTGTAGAGGCCTCATTGCGCGCTATAGAGAGAGATCTCTCTCTATAGCGCTGCTGCTACTCAAAGATTTGCCATTTCAGATCATGACAAGTGACAAGCCAGTGGGCCAATTACTGTACATGAGTTATATTTCGTCGTTGTCGGGTGGAAACCTTGTATGTCCAAAAACCGTTTGATTTGTATTTATCATTTTAAAAATGATTTAAACTAGTGAAAACAGCAGATCTACAAGCACACAACGCCTCGCACCGCGAGGCGTTGTGTGCTTGTAGATCTGCTGTTTTCCCTACTTTTGTGCGACGGCCTTGTATGATGAAGCAGGGCTTTGCTTTGCAAAAAAAATTACAAATTTGAAACTTGGAGATCCGAGGTTTCTGCCCGACAGTGACGATTTACTTTGTTGGCCGCCCAGCCCCCAAAATGGAACGAAGGACGACATTTTATTTTATTATTTTCCTAATGGCCGGCCTGGACCGGCCGGGAATGAACCGGCCGTTCGGGAGTTGTCCCGCTTTTCCCAATGGCCAGCACGTCCCTGGATGAGAGAGAGAGAGAGGAGGGGACACAGACAGACAAGACAGCGAGAGCGATTAAGATGATTCAGTGGTCAATAGATGACTTCCTTCTTCATTACGATCCATTTGAACAGGGGCGTCACAAGGGGGGGGAAAGTGGGACTGAGTTACCAGGGCCCAAGGTGGAGGGGCCTGGAATTATTTATACTTTAGCAGTGATGTCATTACGTGCGCATCCCGCATCAAAAACTCATTCAAGTCGCCCAGGGACTCATTCATGTCATGGTCCTGGGGTCCCGGGGATGCGCCTCCATTGGAGTCCATGTTAAAATAATTTACTTCTTCTACTTAAGTTGCTATATTGTTAGTTTAATTCGTTTTTTAATGTATTGTGTAAGATAAACACTGTAAATATTTATTATCAGTTAAACCTGGAACAGCTAAAAACTATTTTCACTAGTGGTTCTCAAAGTGGGGTCCTGGGTCCTTGAGGGAGTTCCAGGGGGTCCCCAGATAAATGATAGTTAGGAACCAAATAGAGCTTTATGGGTCTGTAACTCGGTGAACAAATGGAACCAAATGGACCTGTTCCATTTGTACTCTAGTATTTTAACATTTAACATAAATTGGGGTCCCAGTGATATAAATATAATTAAATGGGTGTCTGTAGCCTAGTGTATTTAGAAATCCTAGTTCTAAGTTCAAACATTAGCCAAATTGTAAAATAAATATAAGAAATAGGCAAACATTTTGAAAATAGCCGATCTACAAGCTCACAGCGCTCGAAAACATTTTATTGAGGACTCATAAAACTTTTCTGGGGACCCATTTGAATGACCACCTGTGGGTCCCGGGACCCATTACATTGAAAACCTAGTAACATCACTGCTTTAGCTATTGAAAAATAGCAGATCTACAAGCTCACAGCACAAGTCGTGAACATGTGTGCAAATCTTTGAATGTATGTATTTTTTTAAGTGAACATTTGTAACTAAAATTTTGCTTCTGGGGGGGGTCCCTGGAACGAAATATTTTGAGATGGGGGACCGTGGCCAAATACATATCATTTTGGGAGTCCTTCACATTTGTCACCACTGACATAGAAGACACTTATAGAATCGGGTCAAAAATATTCAAAGACTTCTGCAAGCTCACAGCGCGGCAGCGAGTGCCGCGCTGTGAGCTTGTAGATCTGCTATTTTTCAATAGTTAAAGCAAAAAATAATGCATGGGTTAAACCACCTCCCACTATCGAGGGCTTGGAGCAAAAAGGGCGTAAGTGACATTCTCAAATGTTTTACAGGACAGCTTTCCATTGATTGCAATTATTTAATTGAAAGCTATATGTTTAAGAAATCTATACATTAATACAGATTAGGCTTCAATGAATATATTTAAAAATACTTATT
>NC_137830.1:49276494-49281494 GCF_963921795.1 Nannobrachium achirus
AAGGATTTGAAGTGAGCTTGTATATCTGCTATTTTCCAATAGTTTAAAGCACAAAAATAACACGTAATAATGCGTTCCCAGTCTAAATGGGTTAAACCCCCTCCTCCCCTATGAAGAACATTCAGTGGGGGGGCCCGCAGTGAATCCTTATACCCAGGGCCCAGAATGTGGTGTGACACCCCTGTCTGTGGGTATAGTGGCATGGGGACAGCAGCAGTGAGTGAGTGAGTGAGTGTGTGCATGGTGAGTGTGCATGGTGTGATCATGTGACATGGTGTGATCATGTGACATGGTGTGATCATGTGACATGGTGTGATCATGTGACTTTACCCTCATCTTGGCACAGGCATCTTGTGTGGATTCAGTTCCTCTCAGCTCCTTCACCAGCATGGAACCCAGGTACTGTAACACACACACACACACACACACACACACACACACACACACACACTAGGGGTGTAATGATACATTTAAATAGTGATACACTACGCATTATTTAGCAAAGAAATTAAATCTGTGTGAAACGTGTCAACAATCTATTATTATTATGGATATAAATAAGTAAACGCTGTGATTCTCAAATACATGGACATTATATTACAACACATATTGGACAAACCCACACCTTGACATGAACACAGAGATTACACACATGTATCGATTGACCAAGAGTAGCTATATGGAATGGAGAGGTAATTAGACCCCTCTTTTTCCATAGAACCGACTATTTGCAGTGCAAAACGATTCGATACCGATTATCTGCATTTTAAAACGATACGATATGAAAACAGTACAATATTTTTATATAGTAGATCATTGCAAATTAAAATTGATTTTTCGATTCAGTTAACTACATCGTTACAACCCCTACACCTCTACTTGCAATGATGCATCCACCCTGAGTGACCTTACTGTAAAAACACAACACAAAGAAAACAACCAAGGACCCAATATTGAATTTCCCTCGCGGGAGGATATACAGTATCTTCCATGCAGCACAAAGGAGGAGGAATAAATGTGGGCAACAAAAGTGCTTCATTTGACGTATTGTTTTCCATTAGTCATAATGAGCAGAGCAGTCTGGTATGCAGGGGGGTCTCAGGAAGGTCGGGTGGGCTTGTTAGCATTTCATTTGACGCTATAGCTATAACGACATTACAGAGCCACCTGGGGGGGGGGGGTTGGGGGGCGGGTCACCCAGGGGTCAACGGCGAAGCGTAACGAGGTTACAGAGAGACGGACCACTCCCCACTAACTGAGCCTAGCAGCTGGACCTAAACACAGACATAAAACACAACGTTTAAAAGGACAACTTTTTTCACAACAAGGGTTCATATCGTCGTTGTCGGGTGAAAAACGTGTATGTCCAAAACCGTTCGTTTTGCATTTGCCATTTTAAAAATGATTTAAACTAGTGAAAACAGCCGATCTACTTGTAGATCTGCTGTTTTCACTACTTTTGTGCGATGGCCTTGTATGATGAAGCAGGCTTTACTTTGCGAAAGAACGTACAAATTTGAAAACATGGAGATATGAGGTTTCCACCCGACGACGACGACGATATGTTAGATTGTAATTAGAGAAAAGAAAAGATGAGTTTTTAATTACTTCTTTCTGTCGTTTTAGTGATTTTAGTATTTAGATTTCAGTGGGATGGGGGCATGTGTACAAGTGGCTAAATATGTATTTTTAGGCACAATAAGCTGACAATTTCTTTCATACTATTTACAGTAACACTACTAGCCCTGATAAGTTACATCTGCCCATGAAAGATTGCAGTGCATCTTGGGAATGGGGCTTATTATGTCGAAAAATACATATTTAGCCATGCATGCCCCACCCACTGAAATCAACATCTTTTCTTTTCTTGTAGATCTGCTTTTTTTGAAGTGAAAATGTTTACAAATCTTTGAATATGTATTTTTAAAAGCAAACATTTGTAACTCAAATCTTTCCTTCTGGGGGTCATTCACATGAAATAGTTTGAGAAACAATGATATAGAAGAAGGGTCAACATTTTTTTTGACACACATTTTCAAGATGTTTCAAAAATAGCAGATCTACAAGCTCGCAGCGCGGCACTCGGTGCCGCACAGTGAGCTTGTAGATCTGCTATCTTTTGAAGCATAAAATAATGGTTAAAGTGGTAGTGTTAGGTTCTAGGCTAAATTATGAGCTTGCAGTCGCACAGACACATCTCTTTAAATTAAGCCTTGCAAACAAACCACCACCATGAAGATAACACCACAGCATTAACCTGCCCAAAGTGACAGTTTCATCATACTGTATCTCACTCATGGTTCAGATTCAGTTAGGTGCTGAAATTTGAAAGACAAACGTTGTGCGGTTAATAAACTTATATCTCCTCCTCCACCCCCCCCCCCCCCCCCCCCCCCGGGCTCAAATCACACTGACGTGTGAGTGTGTGTGTGTGTGTGTGTGTGTGTGTGTGTGTGTGTGTGTGTGTGTGTGTGTGTGTGCGTGTGCGTGTGCGTGTGTGATCTATGTATAGAACAGAAGTAAGCCACCAGATTGGTATGAAAGAGCCTGCTGCTCTCTGGTTTCTGTGAAACACAAAGCTGCCATGACGCCAGGCAGGTGCACACATAGACATCAAAGGGGGCTTGAGCTCCCAGCCATTTTACCCGTCTGTAAAAAGTGCCCTCTCCAGACCATGAATGCAGTGTTTACTATGGGGCCATACCTGAAGGCAGCATTCAAGAGAATTGCCTTGTCCAAACTCTCCTGAACTTGAATGCAGCATCTTATACTGTAAGAATTGTGTAGAAATCCATGCCATATGCCAAATCTCAAGCACCTCCAAGCTCACAACTCTATTTTCGATATTTTCACCAAAAGGCCCTTTTAGAGATTTCAGCCCCTGCCTCTCTAACATTCTCTGCACGTCCCTGCATGACGCTGCTGGAGTTACCGAGCATGCTTTACTATAGATCTGACATCCATACAGTTATACTCTGGCCTCAAGAGAGGAAAACCCTATCCCGTTATCCAATCAATAGTGCAGGCCGCTAACTAAGACCCAACGAGCAGAGCACCAGCTCCCTTCATTGTTTGGCTGTTTGTTTTAGAATATTGATTTCAAGATCTACTCGGTTCCAAGTCTCTTAGGAGAGCTGTGGGAAGTTGAGAAATCCATACTCTTGTGACATCATCGTTTGACAAAAGAAATAAAAAATAAACAATATTTTTGAAAAAATATTTTTGATTTTTTATTATCGCAAGAACAATTCCACTAACATTGCAACTTTGCAGGAATAGATAGCCTGCATTTTCTATTAGCTTGAATTCCCACAGCCCTCCTAAGAGACTTGGACAGAGTAGATTTTGTTTTTGCAATTTTATTATGAACATTAGTGGGACCTATTATATGAAGATAGGTTGAAAAGTGGTGAAGTAATCCTTTAAGTTAACATTTTTAAATCGGCCTCCATGTCCCCCCGGTGTGCGGACGCCTCTGCACGCGCTCCCTCGTTCATTTATCTCACTGACACGAGGGTCACAGGAGCCATGGCCCCGGGAGAGAGATGCTTAGTGCCGCTGTCAAAAAACAACCTCCACGAAACTGCATGTACCCCCGGACACCAGTGGTTCACAAAGTGGGCTCCGGGGACCCAGCGGTGGTCCCCGGGAGGGGTCCCCGGGCAAATTGGTTCCACTATTATTTCACTAGAAGTTATAGCCCGATTAGAGCATTCTAAGAATGACTGATCACTATTCAGACCTCCACCGTTATCTCCCTGCCCACAGCACCAGTGAGTCGGGGCAAATCCCATACTTCCATGACCACGAGAGCAAAGGTCCGTTTCTAAATGGATTTGTCCACCAGGAGGGTTATTAACCCATTTTGTGCCCCAGAAATGAACGGATTAAAATGTCCAGAGTGCCTCTCGCTGGCTCCATAAACGGCCAGTCTCTTATTTTGAAGGCCAGAAGTCCATAGCTTAAACACTTCCGGTTTGACGTCATCGCGTCATTCACAGGAAGCGGTCATCGTCCACGTGGTGTTGTGTAATGGCGGAACGGAGCTTTTCAACATGTGTTTTATAAGCGAGCATCTATTGCCATCCTCGCTTTGAAAGTGTTGTTTGGAGATAATGGACATTAAAGATGAGATTCCCCGTCTGCCTCAATGTTATGGGATTACTATTTTGTGCTCGTGGATCCGTGATGATGATAAATCAGCGAGGGAGATCGTCTCGGGACCTTCCGCGCATGTACCCGGTAGGATAACCGCCGTTACAGTAATATATTACTTTTCGCGAGACATCTCGGGAATGGCACTGCGAACATCAAAGGGAATTTCGCGAGATATCTCCGGAATGGCACTAAACGGTTAAAAAGATTTGGCCGGGGTGTATTTTTCAAAATGGTGGGGAAAATGTTTGACAGCTAGGGTAATTTTCAGTCTCATTCACTTACTATATTACCTGACTTTCACCAGATGGTGGCAGCATTGCGTTGCATTGCTTTACCATCTGGGCTCGGTCCGCCAGCGTTGATAACACTCGGAAAGTCCCGGGCCGGACCAATCAGCGGCAGCTATGGGCGGGCTCTGAGCGGCTCTGAGCCAATAGAGTGACGTTGCCTGAGTGCATGACGTTGCCTGTCTGCAACGTCATGCAGACAAGCCAATATGAGTGGTTGGAGTTGGCACTCCCAGACTGTGATAGAAACGGCCACATCCAATCACCTGCTCCAGAAATTCAAAAAATGGCCCGCCCCTTACATAGAGTCTGGCCGAGAGATCCCAGATGTAAGGCAGAGCGTTACGCACTGCTGCAACTATCTGGCGAAAGTCAGGTTACTTACTATACACTACACTATAAAGGGAAAAAAAATACTCCCAAAAAATCTGCTTTAAGTGGGATGTGAGGGGTATAACTAGGTGTTTTTAATTATTCTGAATCCATTGCAAGCATTTGTTTTGCATAAAAAACAGTCCTTGGGCCAGAAATGGCCCCTCAAAATGATGATTTAGT
>NC_137830.1:49283994-49286494 GCF_963921795.1 Nannobrachium achirus
GGGCGCAACGTGATTGGCTCACACCACTCCCCCTGCTGGTGCCGCAGCCAATCAGCATTCACCAACAGAGAAAAGAGAGAGAAAAAAAGAGAAAAGCACAGAATCACACAGGAGCATCACCATATTTGGGCCTAATGTCACAAGAGCATCACCATATTTGGGCCTAATGTCACAAGAGCATCACCATATTTGGGCCTAATGTCACAAGAGCATCACCATATTTGGGCCTAATGTCACAAGAAGGAAAGTCAAGAAGTATTAAGTCTAAAGTGTTGCTTCTCCATAAAAAAGAAATAAAGGTGATGATGATGATGATGAATAATCTTGGACCATGAATCACACGATAGTCCACAACTTTTTGGACACTCCCCCTAAAATCACGCAAAGCGGTACACAGTATCTCTAAAGTCTGTCCCATTTCCCATATTCCCACCCGATTGGCTACCATTGCCTCCTAAAGTTTGTGTATGCGACCTGACGGTCGCTTGTCTCCCGATTAGGGAGACGGTCGCTTGTCTCCCGATTAGGGAGTCTTACTGGTATCAAATCCAGGTGGGTTTATTTCTTTTCAC
This sequence comes from Nannobrachium achirus, assembly GCF_963921795.1. Classification (NCBI taxonomy): domain Eukaryota; kingdom Metazoa; phylum Chordata; class Actinopteri; order Myctophiformes; family Myctophidae; genus Nannobrachium; species Nannobrachium achirus. Next base: position 49,284,567 of record NC_137830.1, read on the forward strand.
AGAGTTGTGAAGCTGAACTAGAGAAGGGGGTGCTTGATTGTCTCTCAAATCCTATTCCCCGTTCTGATTGCAAGTAACAGGTGTGTTCAGGGACGTGCTGGCCATTGTGAAGCGGGACAACTCCCGAGCAGCCGGTTCATTCCATTTTGGGGGCTGGGCGGCCAACAAAGTAAATCGTCACTGTCGGGCAGAAACCTTGTATCTCCAAGTTTCAAATTGATACATTTTTTTTTCGCAAAGCAAAGCCCTGCTTCATCATACAAGGCCGTTGCACAAAAGTAGTGAAAACAGCAGATCTACAACCACACAACGCCTCGCGATGCAAGGCGTTGTGTGCTTGTAGATCGGCTGTTTTCACTAGTTTAAATCATTTTTAAATGTGATACACCATGAAATTTCACTTTTCCTATTTTAAAACCTTTTTTTGGGGTCCCACTAGCACCTAACCTGACTTTCGCCAGATGGTTTGCAGCATTGCGTATGCCTGCATAACGCTCTGCTTCTACCATCTGGACTCGGTCCAGCACAACCGATGTAAGGGGCGGGCCATTTTTTAAAATTCTAAAACAGGTGATTGGATATGGCCGTGCCAACTCCAACGACTCATATTGGCCTGTCTGCATGACGTTGCACCCAGAATCCGCCTCCTGGGTTTCCACGTGGTCTGCAATCAGACTCTATTGGCTCAGAGCCGCTCAGAGCCCGCCCATAGCTGCCGCTGATTGGTCCGGCCAGGGACATTCCGAAGGGAACCCCTCCTCCGCAAGTGAACCCAGATGGTAAAGCAATGCATAAGCAATGCTGCCACCATCTGGCGAAAGTCAGGTAAAATAGCACCTTCTATCCTCACAAAGTCCCATTTCTGACCGTTGTGTCTTTCTCTGGTTTTAAGAAGGCTAAGGTTAAAAGTATCCCACGGGTTCTCAAAACAGGCTATCCAGATTTGCTGCCGATTGTGACGTCATCTGCGATTGTGACGTCATCATAAATAAATAAAAAATCAAAAAAACTTTTTTTTTCAAAAAAAACTTTTTTTTCAAAAAAAGGGGAGTTTGGGGGGGTTGGCGCAGTTCAGGCCAAAGGTGGTACTGCAGCTGAAATGCTCTGAGAGCCATTCAAAAATGAGAGAGGCTCTCTATTCAGGAGTGGTAATTTAGCCTCAAATCTTTTGAAAAACGTTTTTGGGACATAAACAATATGACATAAATACTTTTTAAATGCATGGTGTATCACCTTTAAAATGATAAATACAAAACAAACGGTTTTGGACATACAAGGTTTCCACCTGACAACGACGAAATATAACTGTACAGTAATTGGCCCACTGGCTTGTCACTTGTCATGATCTGAAATGGCAAATCTTTGAGTAGCAGCAGCAGCGCTATAGATAGATCTAATGAGGGCCTCTACAACTCTTTTTCCCGGGCTGAATCAGGGGCCCAGCATGTCCCTGGGTGTGTTGTTTCCGCAGCCTGGCCGGGAACAACTTTCTTGTAGCTGGGAACTTTCTAGAGCTTGTAGTGAATTATTAGTGAAATAGAACAGTTTTAATTGGGACTTGTCTTGGTACTTTTGGTACTTTATGTTGCCATAACGGCTGAGAGGGTTGGAGACACTCGGTTAGGAATGGGTATCGTTCACCTTTGAATATATACGATACTTTTTTTGATACCTGGGAATCGATACGATACCTTTTTCGATACCATTTTCGATACTTTTTATTTATTATTATTATTATTATTATTATTTGCCTTTTTCTATGGGCTATTTTACACACCACAATAGGTTAATAAGCCAGTTATTCAGCCATTTTAGTATAGACGTTGGAGAATCATCATGATTATAAACATTATAGGCTAGTGTCGGCTATTTTCACAGTAGGTTAACAATTGTGCTGCCATTTTAAACATAGCTCTAGTAAGCAGCTG
>NC_137830.1:49291494-49312680 GCF_963921795.1 Nannobrachium achirus
TCAAAGTCACGAGCTATTTAAGCAGAATTTGAACGATGGAAACTTTCACAGAGAAAAGGAAATGTGGCTACATCTAGAAAAGTGCACTCCTCGGAGGGCAGATCTCCGCCAGGCCAGGTTGGCTACCCAGGGCCGGCAAAAGTCGATCATAGCCTATCGCAGGGTTCCCCAATAGGCGGCCCGCGGGGGGCTACTGTCTGGCCCCCACCAACCCCAGTAATAATGGTAGTATAAGAGCAACAACAACACTAGTATATCGTCGTTGTCAGGTGGAAACCTTGTATGTCCAAGACCGTTCGTTTTGTATTTATCATCTAAAAAATGTACTAAACTAGTGAAAACAGCCAATCTACAAGGACACAACGCCTCGCGATGCGAGGCGTTGTGTGCTTGTAGATCTGCTGTTTTCTCTAGTTTTGTGTGACGATCTTGTATGATGAAGCAGGGCTTTGCTTTACCAAAAAACGTGGTGAAACTTGGAGATACGAGGTTTCTGCCCGACAGTGACGATATCTGAACTGTTGCTGGAGTAGCGGAAACGCCACCGTCGCCCCCTGCAATGCTGTGGCCCTCTGCTTGGTACCCTAGACATGATTCAATGTTGTGGCCCTCTGCTTGGTACCCTAGACATAATTCAATGTTGTGGCCCTCTGCTTGGTACCCTAGACATAATTCAATGTTGTGGCCCTCTGCTTGGTACCCTAGACATAATTCAATGTTGTGGCCCTCTGCTTGGTACCCTAGACATGATTCAATGTTGTGGCCCTCTGCTTGGTACCCTAGACATGATTCAATGTTGTGGCCCTCTGCTTGGTACCCTAGACATAATTCAATGTTGTGGCCCTCTGCTTGGTACCCTAGACATAATTCAATGTTGTGGCCCTCTGCTTGGTACCCTAGACATAATTCAATGTTGTGGCCCTCTGCTTGTTACCCTAGACATAATTCAATGTTGTGGCCCTCTGCTTGGTACCCTAGACATAATTCAATGTTGTGGCCCTCTGCTTGGTACCCTAGACATGATTCAATGTTGTGGCCCTCTGCTTGGTACCCTAGACATGATTCAATGTTGTGGCCCTCTGCTTGGTACCCTAGACATAATTCAATGTTGTGGCCCTCTGCTTGGTACCCTAGACATAATTCAATGTTGTGGCCCTCTGCTTGGTACCCTAGACATAATTCAATGTTGTGGCCCTCTGCTTGGTACCCTAGACATAATTCAATGTTGTGGCCCTCTGCTTGGTACCCTAGACATAATTCAATGTTGTGGCCCTCTGCTTGGTACCCTAGACATAATTCAATGTTGTGGCCCTCTGCTTGGTACCCTAGACATAATTCAATGTTGTGGCCCTCTGCTTGGTACCCTAGACATGATTCAATGTTGTGGCCCTCTGCTTGGTACCCTAGACATGATTCAATGTTGTGGCCCTCTGCTTGGTACCCTAGACATAATTCAATGTTGTGGCCCTCTGCTTGGTACCCTAGACATAATTCAATGTTGTGGCCCTCTGCTTGGTACCCTAGACATAATTCAATGTTGTGGCCCTCTGCTTGGTACCCTAGACATAATTCAATGTTGTGGCCCTCTGCTTGGTACCCTAGACATAATTCAATGTTGTGGCCCTCTGCTTGGTACCCTAGACATAATTCAATGTTGTGGCCCTCTGCTTGGTACCCTAGACATAATTCAATGTTGTGGCCCTCTGCTTGGTACCCTAGACATGATTCAATGTTGTGGCCCTCTGCTTGGTACCCTAGACATGATTCAATGTTGTGGCCCTCTGCTTGGTACCCTAGACATAATTCAATGTTGTGGCCCTCTGCTTGGTACCCTAGACATAATTCAATGTTGTGGCCCTCTGCTTGGTACCCTAGACATAATTCAATGTTGTGGCCCTCTGCTTGGTACCCTAGACATGATTCAATGTTGTGGCCCTCTGCTTGGTACCCTAGACATGATTCAATGTTGTGGCCCTCTGCTTGGTACCCTAGACATGATTCAATGTTGTGGCCCTCTGCTTGGTACCCTAGACATAATTCAATGTTGTGGCCCTCTGCTTGGTACCCTAGACATAATTCAATGTTGTGGCCCTCTGCTTGGTACCCTAGACATAATTCAATGTTGTGGCCCTCTGCTTGGTACCCTAGACATAATTCAATGTTGTGGCCCTCTGCTTGGTACCCTAGACATAATTCAATGTTGTGGCCCTCTGCTTGGTACCCTAGACATAATTCAATGTTGTGGCCCTCTGCTTGGTACCCAAGACATAATTCAATGTTGTGGCCCTCTGCTTGGTACCCTAGACATGATTCAATGTTGTGGCCCTCTGCTTGGTACCCTAGACATGATTCAATGTTGTGGCCCTCTGCTTGGTACCCTAGACATAATTCAATGTTGTGGCCCTCTGCTTGGTACCCTAGACATAATTCAATGTTGTGGCCCTCTGCTTGGTACCCTAGACATAATTCAATGTTGTGGCCCTCTGCTTGGTACCCTAGACATAATTCAATGTTGTGGCCCTCTGCTTGGTACCCTAGACATAATTCAATGTTGTGGCCCTCTGCTTGGTACCCTAGACATAATTCAATGTTGTGGCCCTCTGCTTGGTACCCTAGACATAATTCAATGTTGTGGCCCTCTGCTTGGTACCCTAGACATGATTCAATGTTGTGGCCCTCTGCTTGGTACCCTAGACATGATTCAATGTTGTGGCCCTCTGCTTGGTACCCTAGACATAATTCAATGTTGTGGCCCTCTGCTTGGTACCCTAGACATAATTCAATGTTGTGACCCTCTGCTTGGTACCCTAGACATAATTCAATGTTGTGGCCCTCTGCTTGGTACCCTAGACATAATTCAATGTTGTGGCCCTCGGCTTGGTACCCTAGACATAATTCAATGTTGTGGCCCTCTGCTTGGTACCCTAGACATAATTCAATGTTGTGGCCCTCTGCTTGGTACCCTAGACATGATTCAATGTTGTGGCCCTCTGCTTGGTACCCTAGACATAGTTCAATGCTGTGGCCCTCTGCTTGGTACCCTAGACATGATTCAATGTTGTGGCCCTCTGCTTGGTACCCTAGACATAATTCAATGCTGTGGCCCTCGGCTTGGTACCCTAGACATAATTCAATGTTGTGGCCCTCTGCTTGGTACCCTAGACATAATTCAATGTTGTGGCCCTCTGCTTGGTACCCTAGACATGATTCAATGTTGTGGCCCTCTGCTTGGTACCCTAGACATAGTTCAATGCTGTGGCCCTCTGCTTGGTACCCTAGACATGATTCAATGTTGTGGCCCTCTGCTTGGTACCCTAGACATGATTCAATGTTGTGGCCCTCTGCTTGGTACCCTAGACATGATTCAATGTTGTGGCCCTCTGCTTGGTACCCTAGACATAGTTCAATGCTGTGGCCCTCTGCTTGGTACCCTAGACATGATTCAATGTTGTGGCCCTCTGCTTGGTACCCTAGACATAGTTCAATGTTGTGGCCCTCTGCTTGGTACCCTAGACATAGTTCAATGCTGTGGCCCTCTGCTTGGTACCCTAGACATAATTCAATGCTGTGGCCCTCTGCTTGGTACCCTAGACATAATTCAATGTTGTGGCCCTCTGCTTGGTACCCTAGACATAATTCAATGTTGTGGCCCTCTGCTTGGTACCCTAGACATGATTCAATGTTGTGGCCCTCTGCTTGGTACCCTAGACATGATTCAATGTTGTGGCCCTCTGCTTGGTACCCTAGACATGATTCAATGCTGTGGCCCTCTGCTTGGTACCCTAGACATAATTCAATGCTGTGGCCCTCTGCTTGGTACCCTAGACATGATTCAATGTTGTGGCCCTCTGCTTGGTACCCTAGACATAATTCAATGCTGTGGCCCTCTGCTTGGTACCCTAGACATAATTCAATGCTGTGGCCCTCTGCTTGGTACCCTAGACATGATTCAATGTTGTGGCCCTCTGCTTGGTACCCTAGACATGATTCAATGTTGTGGCCCTCTGCTTGGTACCCTAGACATAATTCAATGCTGTGGCCCTCTGCTTGGTACCCTAGACATGATTCAATGTTGTGGCCCTCTGCTTGGTACCCTAGACATGATTCAATGTTGTGGCCCTCTGCTTGGTACCCTAGACATGATTCAATGTTGTGGCCCTCTGCTTGGTACCCTAGACATAATTCAATGCTGTGGCCCTCTGCTTGGTACCCTAGACATGATTCAATGTTGTGGCCCTCTGCTTGGTACCCTAGACATAATTCAATGTTGTGGCCCTCTGCTTGGTACCCTAGACATGATTCAATGTTGTGGCCCTCTGCTTGGTACCCTAGACATGATTCAATGTTGTGGCCCTCTGCTTGGTACCCTAGACATGATTCAATGTTGTGGCCCTCTGCTTGGTACCCTAGACATAATTCAATGCTGTGGCCCTCTGCTTGGTACCCTAGACATGATTCAATGTTGTGGCCCTCTGCTTGGTACCCTAGACATAATTCAATGTTGTGGCCCTCTGCTTGGTACCCTAGACATGATTCAATGTTGTGGCCCTCTGCTTGGTACCCTAGACATGATTCAATGTTGTGGCCCTCTGCTTGGTACCCTAGACATGATTCAATGTTGTGGCCCTCTGCTTGGTACCCTAGACATGATTCAATGTTGTGGCCCTCTGCTTGGTACCCTAGACATAATTCAATGTTGTGGCCCTCTGCTTGGTACCCTAGACATGATTCAATGTTGTGGCCCTCTGCTTGGTACCCTAGACATGATTCAATGTTGTGGCCCTCTGCTTGGTACCCTAGACATGATTCAATGTTGTGGCCCTCGGCTTGGTACCCTAGACATAATTCAATGTTGTGGCCCTCTGCTTGGTACCCTAGACATGATTCAATGTTGTGGCCCTCTGCTTGGTACCCTAGACATAATTCAATGTTGTGGCCCTCTGCTTGGTACCCTAGACATGATTCAATGTTGTGGCCCTCTGCTTGGTACCCTAGACATGATTCAATGTTGTGGCCCTCTGCTTGGTACCCTAGACATAATTCAATGTTGTGGCCCTCTGCTTGGTACCCTAGACATGATTCAATGTTGTGGCCCTCTGCTTGGTACCCTAGACATAATTCAATGTTGTGGCCCTCTGCTTGGTACCCTAGACATGATTCAATGTTGTGGCCCTCTGCTTGGTACCCTAGACATGATTCAATGTTGTGGCCCTCTGCTTGGTACCCTAGACATGATTCAATGTTGTGGCCCTCTGCTTGGTACCCTAGACATAATTCAATGTTGTGGCCCTCTGCTTGGTACCCTAGACATGATTCAATGTTGTGGCCCTCTGCTTGGTACCCTAGACATAATTCAATGTTGTGGCCCTCTGCTTGGTACCCTAGACATGATTCGGACCTGGGGGAAAACTATTTGGGGAACCCTGGCCTATCGTAATGATTCCTGAGAAATGTGACGGATCCATCTTGATCACATGACACAAGGATTTATATCTGCCAGTTATTTTCTATTTCAACCCAGTGTTAATATGACATGAAGTGAGATAGTACATAATGAGTTTCATTCAATGTCTTAACGTCTTCACATGCTATAGGTATAACCCTTGACCTGCATAGTCTTTTATGTGCTATAATCAACCAGAGAGCAATGCACACATGTTACAAGTTACAGTATGGGGCACAATTTCTTTTAAGATTAGTCGGAGGCCTTAGGGTTTTCTTTTGTGCTAATCAGGCCCCAGAAAATGACCACAAAACTGTGAAAAGTGATGACTCATCACTAAACCATCGTGTTCTGGTGCCATTTATAGCCCAAGGAATGTTTTTTGTGCAAAACAAATGCTTGCAATGGATTCAGCATCATGACAAACCCCTAGTTCGACCCGTCACATCCTATACTTACCCAGAAAAAATATGTTTTTCGGGGTATTTTCCTCCTGTATAGAAAGTCGATGGGAGCCCAACTTGATTTGGCCGCTGTGGCTACCCCGAAGGTCGCAGACTCGCTAAATCATTAGAGCATGGCCTGGGCTACATCTGTGCACAATTTGACGCATTTAGACTGATTGGCACGAAATTACCATTCTATCTACCTAAGGCCCCCGACTAGATGGACATTTCTAAGTCTTAGACTACATCTCAGCATTGGTAACGAGTCCCTCCTCATCCCAAACAAGAATACTCTGGTCAATGTAGTCAAAGAGTAGAAGTCAAGCCTGGCTTTTGGACCTGAGGCCAATTCTAAAATCACCATTTTAAAAACCTGAGGCATTTTTATAAAGCTCCTAAAACCTCTGGGTTTTCTGGAAAACTGGACAGAGTTGCCAAAACTCACTAATAATGTATTTCTCAGCCTCTGTAAGCAGATAGGAACATGAAATACATTTTTAAAAAAAAACTAAAAACAAAAAAAAAAAACATTTGAGATGCTTAAATCTTGGGCTTTTACAGACAACTACTTTCAATTTCCCTAATGTTCATTAAAAAAATAAAAAATAAATAAAAAGCATCTAAAATGAGTTCCACGTTGCATCAGCAAAAAGGTCTAAGAGTGATTACCTGTGCATGTTGCATCAGGTATAAACGAGTTAATTAAAAAAATGTGTTTGGCTAACAGATAAAAAGGGTTTTCGCTGTGCTGCAATCTCTCATACAATGATCAATCCTCATTTACAAAGAAGATGAAAACAAAAGCACTAAATCGTCACACTAGGGTACACAAATACTATTAAAGCTTCATCGATAGAAGACATGTTCTGTAATTACACCAGGCTGATGAATGTTAAACATAAATTACATTGTTTTGGAACCGAGGACGCCTTGTTTGAAAGATCAATGAAATGCTGAAATACCATTAGAACCCTTAAAAACTAATTAGCCAAGCAAAAAGGAAAAAAACATACTTGATTGTAATGAATCCATCTAATTTTGATCCTCTCCACCCTCCTGATTTAACCATTTACACCCTAGTTTACCCTTAAGGTCTATACTAGGCCCAAGGCTCATGGACTTCATAACATTAGCCTTGAATCGCCAGACAATATCACACTGAAAAACCCACAAGGAACCTAAGAAACAAAGTGGAACTCAACAACCAAAGTGGAACGATACGAACACTGGAACGTAACAGAAAAGGTGATACACCCTCCCCTACAACCAATCAGAGTAGCACAAAGGTGATACGCCCGCCCCGCATTTGCATATTTGGGCTCACAGCTTGGGTGCTGAGAAAAGTGTCCAGTGCCGAGCAGGGCTAGACCCTATCTGTTGCCAATGGCAGATAGTCTAAATGGTAAATGGTGCATATATAGCACTTTTATCCAAGGCGCTCTACATAGATTGTGCATTACATTCACCCATTCACGCACACATTCACCGGTGGCGGAGGAAACCATGCAAGGCACCAACCTGCTCACCAGGAGCAATTAGGGGTTCAGAGTCTTGCTCAAGGACTCTTCGACATTAACTCAGGGGGAGCCCGGATTCGAACTGGGAACCCTTCGGGAACCCTTCGTGCTCTAATAACGGTTTCTCTACCCCTGAGCTATGCCGCCCCACAGTCTAGCTGCTCTAGGCTATCATAACATCAGATTAGTGGTCCCACTCGTAAGCCGCCTATTCCTCTTTCATTTTCCCCCAGCACGGAATAAACCAGGTCTCCCTTTTCCCGATAAACATTATATATTTTTGGCGAGAATTGCGGATATAAGTTCTGTAGATCTGCTATTTGCACCCAATTAACGTGGATTCATATTTAAACCTCCACACATTGTCCCTCTGCTCCCTCTGCATGCCTGACTCCATCCAGGGGTGTCACACTACATTCTGGGCCCTGGGTACAAGGATTCACTGTGGGCCCCCCATGAATGGGAACGCATTATTATGCATTATTATGTGTTTTAACCATTGAAAAATAGCAGATAAACAAGTATCTATTAAAAAAATCGTGAAAATTTGTGCAGGTATTTTTGACTCGAATCCATAAATGTCTTCTAAAGAAGAAAAAGATGTTTGTATGTCAGTGATGCTCAAACCTTTTTAGGTGAAGGACCCCCAACATGACATGTATTTGGCCACGGACCCCCACCTCAAAATATTTAGTTCCAGGGACCCCACAGAAGCAAAATTTTTGTTTAGTTAAAAAAAAAAATACATATATTCAAAGATTTGCACACATTTTCACATCTTTTCAAAAATAGCCGCGCTGTGAGCTTGTATATCTGCTATTTTTCAATAGCTAAAGTATAAAATAATTAAGGCCCCTCCACCTTGGGCCCTGGTAACTCAGCCCCACTTTTCCCCCCCTTGTGACGACCCTGACTCCATCTCTCTCTCTCTCTCCCCCCTTCCCCCCCTCCCTCCCCCCCCCCCCCCCCTCACCATGCTGACTTGGGCCATCTGTCGCTCCAGCTTGCTGCGCGGCACGTCCTCGAAGTAGTTGTCGTTGCTGCGCTGCCGCAGGCGCCGCGCGTCCGCCTGCATGATGAGGTGCTGCACGTCCAGGGACCCCCCGGGGACCCCCGCTGCCGTGTAGGCCGCCTGCTGGCCCACCGACGGGCTGAGCTGAGGGGGGGTGTGGTTACCACCGGGCTCCTGCAAGGGGACGGGGGAGGGGGGGGGGGGAGAAAGGTGGTGAGAGGACTCATTCGTCACCTGCTAATGTGACGCATCAGTCACTGCTAAACGTTACTGCACATAATGTTTATGTGCATTATGTGCATACTAAGGCTGGGTAATATAATGTACCTACGTATATGGAGGTATCAACGTGCGAGCCGAGGTATACTGTATATCGACGAAGACGGCTTGAAATGAGGTATTGGTTTTTGTGTCAATTTCATTAACAGACACACTATGCATGCACGTAGCACATGCAAAAAAATCTGTAACCAGGTGTGGTTATTTCAATAAAACCATTGAAAATAGAAATATGTGCAGTGTGCATGCTTGGATATGCTATTAAGTTAGGCAGGCAGTGGACCTAAAGCAGAAAAAAACATTAAAAACACAATATAATGCAATTGTTTTTACTAACGTGAGTAATATCGATATCGAGGTATTCAACAACGTTATCGAATAACGAAGGTTTTCCTAATATCATCACTTTTATTTGCCACCCTCCTATGAGAGTGTTGGACTGTAGAGAGACAGCATGAGGCAACACAGGTATCCAGCCTGGAATTGAAGTGGGCCACGTTGTGATGAAGTGGACAGCTAACGCTCAATCTATTCCGGTTACCAGTACGCCCCACAGAGTCACATCATCATGTGACACACGTGTTACACCCATGAGCAGCGGAACGAGCTTCATAATCAGAAGGAGGAGGCTGGTAATAATTCAAAAAATTTTTTTTTTCAAATTTTAATTAAACTTTCTAATGGTTGAGTGGCACAGCATCCATCTTTTATACAAGGCTTGAAAAAAATATGTTTTAGCAAATTCAACATAAACAACCAAATAAGGCGGAACCAGGGCAGAACAAGGCAGAAAGAGCCTGCTGGTTGGTCAGTCAGGGACCAACCAGAAGGCTGACAAAATGTGTCCCAGCGCGGCTGACGGCTAGTCATTGAATTTTCTTTTTTTTTTCATTTTCATTTTTTAATTTCATTTGAAAGCTGGGAATCATAGCTACAAAATTATATATTAGTTGTGGAGATTGACCCAACAGTTTTGAAGATATGGCTTATAGAATGATGCCATGCTGAAATACTACTTTTGAGGTATTCAAGTTCTAAATTTGGGAGGACCAAAAGAATTATGTCCCGATCTCTCACATTAATTAAAAAAAAGTCTTATTTACATGCAGAGTTAAGCTCTGGCGTTTAAGTGAAATGTAGCCTGATATTTATGACATGCTTTTGTGGCTTTATCACATTAAAAAAAAAAAGTAATTTCAGCTGTGGTCTAAAGTAGTGGCTTCCAAAATGACTGCCCCAGTGTCACAAATGGTCAATTATTTCTGTCGATGAAGCAGAGAAATTGGGCAAACTTTTGTCTTGATACAGCGGACATTTTAACGAGTCTGAAATCTGCCACGGGCCTATTTGTAATCACGAGCGGTTCATGTCAGCAGCACTCAGTAGGATCCTGCTGGCAGGGTAGGGGTGGGTAGGGGTGGGTAGGGGTGGGTAGGGGTGGGTAGGGGTGGGTAGGGGTGGCAGGGTAGGGGTGGGTAGGGGGGTCGCACCAAATTCTGGGCCCTGGGTTCACTGCGGCCCCCACGAATGTTCTTCATAGGGGGAGGGGGTTTAACCCATTCAGACTGGGAACACATTGTTTTGTGCTTTAACTATTGAAAAATCTTGAACAAGTCTTTGTGAAGGACCCCCAAAATGATATGTATTTGTCCACGGACCCCCATCTCAAAATATTTAGTTCCAGTGACCCCCCCCCCCCCCCAGAAGCAAATTTTGAGTGAAATGTTTGCTAAAAAAAATACACATATTCAAAGATTTGCACACATTTTCACGACTTTTCCAAAAATTGCAGATCTACAAGCTCACAGCGCGGCACTCGGTGCCGCGCTGTGAGCTTGTATATATGCTATTAATAATAATGGGCCCTAGTAACTCAGTCCCACTCCCCCCGCCCTTGTTACGCCACTGCCTGCCGCATGGAACTGTGAAAGGATTTCAGTCTCTTGAAAGGCGGTGTCGTCATCGTTCAAACCCTGGTCTTCCCAGCATGTTTTGCCGTTGCTGTCTTCAGCTGCCTGTCACTGCCTGTGCTCATTTGTTGTTCTTTGGAGGCCGGAGCGGAGCGGAGCCCACTCCAACCTGGCAGACACGTCAAATTGACTCCCAGGAGGCGAGGCCTTTCCGTGGCCCCCAGGGGCCGCACGGGGAGCCAGAGGCTGTTAACCCGTTTAGCCCGGAAACGCAGATCCGTATCGCATTATAAGACTTGAACCGCTTCAACCGTTAAATTATGCTTTATCTATCTATATACAAGATCTGTGGATCTTGTAGATCTGCTATTGTTTTTTGTTTTTTTTTATCATGAACATTTGTGCAAATCTTTGAATATACCGTATATTGTGAACATTTGTAACTCAAATATTTGCTTCTGCATGGGGGGGGGGGGGGGGGGTCGCTGATAAATATTAATATTTTGAGATGGGGTGCCGTGGCCAAATACATGTAATTTAGTAAATCATTCGTAAACTCAAAAATTTGCTTCTGGGGGGTCCCTGATAAATAATATTTTGAGATGGGGGTCCGTGGCCAAATACATTTTTGGGGGTCCTTGACGTGAAAACGTTTTAGAACCACTGATTTTAGAAAAAGGATTTAGAAGACATTATAGAATTGGGTCGATATATTTCGAAGACTTAATTGCACAAATTGTGTCACGATTTTTCAAAAATAGCAGATCTACAAGCTCGCAGCGCGGCACTCGGTGCCGCGCTGTGAGCTTGTATATCTGCTATTTTTGAATAGCTAAAGCATAAAATAATGATTAAAGTTATGTGTAATAATAACGCGTTCCGGCCGGGTCTACGTGGGTTAAAAGAACATTAGCGCGCAACGCCAGTCGCTCGTGATTACTATCTGGGAAGGGAAGGAAGGCAGGCAACCGCAGCGCGTCGTCGGCCATTTCGTGTCCGCCGCCCAGGAGACCTGGCTAATCAGTTGGGTTTTAGCTACAGCAGTAGCAGAGAGTTCCCCCGGTGGCCGTGGGACCGTTGCAGCCGCTTGGGGAAAAGACCGCGGTGATTAATCTCTGTGTTACGGTTTCGTTGCAACGTTCCCGCGTGCTTTGGATAACACCTGTAAGCGCACGCACACACACAGATGTACAAACTGTACGCACACACACACACACACACACATACACACACACAAACAGGGGTGGACTGGGCATCTGGTATACCGGGCATATGCCCGGTGGGTCGACTATACAAGTGGGCCTGTGGGCCAGAGGGCCCCCAAAAATAAAAATGATAAAAAACAATATATATATTTTTTTAATCTTTGACAACATTTTAGGATAATTACAGTAATTTTCAGGCTGGACGGCCACTAAGTTCTGTACCACAGGCCCACAAAGCAGAGAGACATCACACGATTGGCCCACTGACTTGTCTATCATCTGAATACCGGCCTAGTAGCCCCGCCCCCAATCACAGGCTACTGTGGTCCAGGAGTTCCACCCAAACAGAAAACAGCTGATATGCAAGCCCACAACGCGCCGCTGCCTCAACGCGTGGTGGGCTTGTATGTCTAGATCTTCTATGTTCGGTTTCGCGCCGGTTGCGGTGGGCCGGTCTGCGCCAAGACGCCAGGGCCAGATTTGTGTCCCAGCCGGGCCCTGCACACAACAGTGTTGATTTTGTAAACTAATAATGTGACGAAAAATTATTGACTGTGTTCTTTTCACTGACGAAAACGAAATACAAATTAAATATAAATGAAATAAAAACTAAGCTGCCAACTAATTAAAAACTAGACCAAAACGTTAGGGAGGGACTAGTGGAGAAGTGAGTCATTTTATGTTTGGTTGCTCTCAGGTGTTGCGTGCTGAAAATAGCCGATCTACAAGCTGTAGATCGGCCCACACCGGCGTCGTCAGACGCGCGCAGCCGCGTGTCTGCCGCCCCGCCTGCCGCGCCGATACGCTGCTGTTCTATTTTTCCAGCGTTGCCGCGCGGTGAACATGTTCTCCCATGGTTCTCCCCACCGGGGGAAATGGATGTGCTGTGTGGCAGCGCGCCGCATCCAGTTGGGATTACCGCGCGGCACTTAACGTGCGTCGATACCGCGACGCGATGCTGCGCAGCTGTCCGCGTTCAGTGTGTGCTTCCCTAAAGACTCACCCTAAGCGAGATGGCCCGTGGAGGCTTCTGTGGCGTGTCCTCGTGTAGTCTGTCACCCAGCGACGCCAAGATCCGTTTCCTGTGTCCTGTGTGGCTGATCTTCAGTACCTGCAACATACACACAGAGACACACACACGTTCATAAGCATGGTTTCTCAGTAAGACTGACACAATGCTCATTACAGGTTAACAGATAACGCAGGGGTCTTCAACGTTTTCAGGCTAAGGACCCCTTAGTTGAGAGAGAGAGAGAAATGAAGCAGGGACCCCCACAACCTCTTCATAGATTCCATATAGTTTCATTGTTTGACAGCACGATCATCAGTGTATTTTGGATTCATGTCCATTTGTGTTTTCATATATTTAACCACTTGAACCGTCAATACTCAATAAACTTGACCTTTCACTCTGTACTTAGTCTGCTCTTTTCCCCCTCTACACCAAACCTCTTTGCCAAAAATAGCCGATCTACAAGCTCACAACGCTGCGAGGCGTTGTGAGCTTGTAGGTCTGCTATTTTTGGCTAAAGTTCTCAGAATATATTATGGACGCTGGGGTTCAAGTGGTTAATATAAAAAAAAGGAGAAAAAAGTTTCTATCACTCAAAAGATTTGGAGGACCCCTGGTAGTAACTCTGAGGACCCCCTAGGGGTCCCGGACCCCCCGTTGAAGAAGACCCTTGCAGTAACGCCATCCCGCGATCCTCGCACATCAATCCCACAAACCACCGGGGGAGGGGAACGGTGAAGACCCGAGGAGATTAACGTCTTCTTTATGAAAAGGAGAGAACAGCCTGCGCCCCGCGCTCGTTGAAAAATGATGACTCTCCATTCTTCCATTTGCATAATCTTACGCAGAGCGCAGGGAGTTCAAAGGGTTTGGGGAGAACAACTCTCACAGGAAGCCAATGCCTGCATGCCAGAAATAGCAGATCTACAACCTCAGCTATTTTCGGTACGCGACACCACCGGCACACCGCACAACCAAGTATAAATGGGAGTATAAAGGAATAGTTCACATGTTTTAGTTGCATTCCTGAGATAATAATTTGATGAGCGGGTCATAAATAATGGTTAAAGCTATACTGTGTAAGATGCTCAACTAGTGGTCAGTAGCCCTATAGCAAACCGCGGTCGCGTTCGCGTCTTTCGCCCGTTTTTCGTACCTTCACACCCCCGCGTCTGCCTCCACAACGCCGAGAGCTATCTTTAGAGGGGTCCCTGGTTCCTGTGCGTTCAGGCATTCCGGAGAAACGGACTACTTCACCCTGCCTGGTAGGCGAGATTACCTTTTGAGTAAAGAGACACACGGGCGACTACAAATATGGCGACCCCACTTCAAGATGCGCTGTGATTGGCCGGTAGTGTACCATGTGTGCATGATCGGCGATGTGATTGGGCAACGTATACACAACGTATACAGATGATGCAGATTACGTCATTTTGGCGCGAAATCCGGTCCACGGCCAGGATCATAGAAAACATATAAAGAGAAGGCTTCAGAAGCTGAAAATAACGGAGTGGGGGTTCTAAAACTTTAGCGATTTAACAGTTAGGACAATTTTAAGATTTGTTTTATAAAAAAAGTTACATGGTACAACTTTAAAGTGGTTCAAAGTGACACAGATTTGCATTGGTCAGTACTGTCGGTCGAGGCCCGGCACTGCACTCCGCGCCGCGGCGGGGAACGCACGTGCCGAATCTGAAGCCGGTGGGACGAACGGTTCTCGAGATACGCAGATTACAGACAGACACGCGTGCACGCACGCATAGATTTGTCGCATTTATAGATAGATTATCTAGATTTGTCTTTTATTTATTTTTGAAGTTACTTACTAATCAATCATCCCGAGTCCCCCGACCGACCCACTGTTTGGGAAACAGACTTTTATCTCCGACGGTCATCAAAATTAATGATTCTGGCATAACTGAAAATAAGTCATTTTTGGGAATGAACTACTCCTTTAACCACTCAAACCAACCAGCATCCATATTGTGTGTGTGTGTGTGTGTGTGTGTGTGTGTGTGTGTGTGTGTGTGTGTGTGTGTGTGTGTGTGTGTGTGTGTGTGTGTGTGTGTGTGTGTGTGTGTGTGTGTGTGTGTGTGTGTGTGTGTGTGTGATCTCCATATGCTTTCGCAGGAAAGTAGCAGATCATCAAGCTCACAGCTTGTCGATCGGCTACTTTCCCGCAAAAGCTTTTCCCACAATAACAGCAAACAGAAAAGACTCTAGTACAGAGCCCTGAGGAACTCCGGTCAACCATAATAAGATAACAATAATAAGTTAGGAGGTCAATAAGAGAGGCATATTCGCCACACATTCCTGGCTGACCCACTAATGAGAATCTAATGGAGCAGAAATGTCCCTAAGCCTTTTGCATACTGTTTATCATTCAGGGACGTGCTGGCCATTGGGAAAAGCGAGACAACTCCCGAACGGCTGGTTCATTCCCGGTCCGGTCCCGGCCGGCCATTAGGAAAAAATGTACAGTCCACCCTAGGTGGGGTCGGCGATAGGGCCTTTCTGTGTGGAGTTTGCATGTTCTCCCCGTGTGTCTCCTAGGGTTGATACCCTCACAAAAACATGCAGTAATCCTGGTCTCAATAATGCCTCCCCCTGGCCAGCCGGGGCGCTTGATGGAGGGGAAAGGAACTGGTTGGAATAACGTGTTCCTTCCACGCGCTACGTCCATCCCAGGGAAATCCCCACTGTCAGGTGAAAAGAAACAACTTGGACTACTCATGCATTGAAGGAAGCATGAGGTCAGTCCGTTGTCTCCCCAGGCGCGGCAGAAGGAGAGCAGAGCCCAGGATTACATAGACAATTCGCACTGGGTGAAAAAGGGGTTGCAAAATCGTGGGATAAAAATTATTTAAAAAAAAAAATGTATACATTTTTTCGCAAAGCAAAGCCCTGCTTCATCATACAAGGCCGTTGCACAAAAGTAGTGAAAACAGCAGATCTACAAGCGCATTGTGCGCTTGTAGATCTGGTGTTTTCACTAGTTTAAATCATTTTTAAAATGATAAATACAAAACAAACGGTTTTGAGTCATACAAGGCTTCCACCCGACAACGACGAAATATAACTCATGTACAGTAATTGGCCCACTGGCTTGTCACTTGTCATGATCTGAAATGGCAAATCTTTGAGTAGCAGCAGCGCTATAAAGAGAGATCTCTCTCTATAGCGCGCAATGAGGGCCTCTCCAACTCTTTTTCCTGGGCTGAATCAGGGGCCCAGCACGTCCCTGATATCATTATCATACTGTACATCATTATCATACTGTACATGGTTATTCTTAGACAGTCAGCTGTGCTGACCGTCTGCTTGTTTCCATGAACAGGAAACGAGGCACTTTCAACCTGGAGTTCCTAATTTGGGCATGTCATGTGATGTCACCCACTCGGCAGGAGAACATTTTGTAAAAATCAAACCTCGGTTCGAAGTGAAGCGGTGGACAGATAAAACCTCTATTCTGAATGTATTTGTGGCTTACTACATATTTTAAACCCTGAAGGCCAAATTATCATGTGAAGCTTGACCAATCCTCAAAGTATCCATTCATCTAACCGGGAGGGACATCGACATTTTGCTTTTTGAAAAAGCCTATTCATTCTGGACTGATATTTTACACGTACGGGACAGGAAAAACCTGTTCATTCTGGCCTGGAGTGACCATATATGGACATAAGGTAACATACTTTGTGTTTTTGAAAAACCCTGTTCATTCTGGACTGAGATCACCATATATGGTAATTAAACGGACATTCTGTGGGACAGGAAAAACCTGTTCATTCTGGCCTGGAGTGACCATATATGGACATAAGGTAACATACTTTGTGTTTTTGAAAAAGCCTGTTCATTCTGGACTGAGATCACCATATATGGTAATTAAACGGACATTCTGTTTTTGAAAAAGCCTGTTCATTCTGGACTGAAATGACCATATATGGGCGTGATACACACAAAGCCATTCATTGGAAGCGGTTTTCACCGCTTCAAAAAAGATTGAAAACATAAACATTACAATTCTAAGCTGTTCTCCAACTCGCAATGCATTGCGTTTGTAGATCTGCTATTTTTGCGATACGTCATACGTTATAGTACTGTCTATATAAGCCGGGCTTAAGTCGTGAACTAAACGGGAACATTTAAGTCAAACTTAGACTCAATTTCTCAACTCAACTTCACTTCCATAGCTTTCATTCATTCTGAGATTCCGAGGCTTGTATGACTGCATGTGCAATCACACACGCACGCACGCACGCATGAACGCATGCACTGTCGCACTCACAA
This sequence comes from Nannobrachium achirus, assembly GCF_963921795.1. Classification (NCBI taxonomy): domain Eukaryota; kingdom Metazoa; phylum Chordata; class Actinopteri; order Myctophiformes; family Myctophidae; genus Nannobrachium; species Nannobrachium achirus. The sequence goes on from NC_137830.1 coordinate 49,308,609, forward strand.
ACTTTCTATACCAAGGGTCTTCAACAGGGGGTCCGGGACCCCTGGGGGGTCCTCAGAGTTACTACAGGGGGTCCTCCAAATCTTTGAGTGACTTCTTCTTTCTTAGATTAACTACTTGAACCCTACTGTCCATATTCTGAGAACTTTAGCCAAAAATAGTCGATCTACAAGATCACAACGCCTCGCAGCGCGAGGCGTTGTGAGCTTGTAGATTGGCAAAGAGGTTTGGATAGGGAAAAAAGAGCTGACTAAGTACAGAATGAAAGGTCAAGTTTATTACAAATTGACAAGTATCCAAAATACACTGACGATTGTGCTGTCAAACAATGAAACTATATGGAATCTATGAAAAGGTTGTGGGGGTCCCTGCTTCATCTCTCTCTGAACTAAGGGGTCCTTGGCCTGAAACCGTTGAAGACCACTGTTCTATACCATAGATGGGAATTGTACACTTCCTGACAAAGTCTTACAGATTGACACTTGCTGCTGTATGATTTGCATATCAGCAGCGCATTGTGAGAATCAATATACTGTACTCTGTGGTAAAACATAGTGAGACACTTGATCAAATTCAAGTGCTCTCTCTCAGACTCTCAAGCACCCATCATGCACAGCAACGCAACCCGCAAGGGCCCATTCGGTTCGCACTCCCAGAATTAAATTGACACAGGATTTTGTTTTCATAACATAATTACAGTCATTACGAAGCCTCAAAAATCAAACACCATTCAACTGTATCGACACAATGCACTGGATAAATTATAATTATATTAATCTCCTGCACGTGCGCTACTAACACAAACACACACGTACGCACGCACACGTACACACACGTACACACACACACACACACACACACACACACACACACACACACACACACACACACACACACACACACACACACACACACACACACACATACACATTTTAGGACAGAGATTTTCTGAAAAGTGGATTTGCAAGCTGTTGTGAGCTCAAAGATCCGCTATTTTCGGTGCACAATACTTTCACACAACCTATAGTAGGCCAATGGTTTTCAACCAGTGGTCTGGGGACCACCAGTGGTCCTGAGGGGTTCCAGGTGGTCCCCAGCTAGGGGGCTGACATTTTTAAAAGGGCCTTTTGGAAACGCGTCGCGCTGCGACACATTGTGAGGTTGGCTATTTTCAGTGCTTGATACAAACACTGAACTAAGCATAATCAAGTGAATACTGGAGATGTGGCGTAACGGCATGGATTTCTACACAGAGAGGGCAATTCTTTCAACATAAGATGCTCAGGAGAATTTGGACAAAAGGCAATTCTCTTGAATGCTGCCTTCAGGTATGGCACGGAAAGAGGGGGCATTTGCATTTCTTTCACCATAAGGTAAACACTGCATTCATGGTCTGGAGAGGGCACTTTTTACAGACGGGTAAAAGGGCAGGGGCTCAAGCCCCCTTTGTGTGCACGTGCCTGGTGTCCTCACAATGTCTATTTCTACTACACTTATGGGAATATGTGGCCCTCACAAGTATAGTAACACACACACACACACACACACACACACACACACACACACACACACACACACACACACACACACACACACACACACACACACACACACACACACACACACACACACACACACACACACACACACACACACACACACACACTTTGTTGTCGCGTTGCTGGGTATTTCAGCATGGTCGGCGTCCTCCTACGGCAGGGGTGGGCAACTTTGATGATGGTGAGGGCCACTATATTTCCACCTTCACTCCAGAGGGCCACTATATTTCCACCTTCACTCCAGATGGCCACTATATTTCCACCTTCACTCCAGAGGGCCACTATATTTCCACCTTCACTCCAGAGGGCCACTATATTTCCACCTTCACTCCAGAGGGCCACTATATTTCCACCTTCACTCCAGAGGGCCACTATATTTCCACCTTCACTCCAGAGGGCCACTATATTTCCACCTTCACTCCAGAGGGCCACTATATTTCCACCTTCACTCCAGAGGGCCACTATATTTCCACCTTCACTCCAGAGGGCCACTATATTTCCACCTTCACTCCAGAGGGCCACTATATTTCCACCTTCACTCCAGAGGGCCACTATATTTCCACCTTCACTCCAGAGGGCCACTATATTTCCACCTTCACTCCAGAGGGCCACTATATTTCCACCTTCACTCCAGAGGGCCACTATATTTCCACCTTCACTCCAGAGGGCCACTATATTTCCACCTTCACTCCAGAGGGCCACTATATTTCCACCTTCACTCCAGATGGCCACTATATTTCCACCTTCACTCCAGAGGGCCACTATATTTCCACCTTCACTCCAGAGGGCCACTATATTTCCACCTTCACTCCAGAGGGCCACTATATTTCCACCTTCACTCCAGAGGGCCACTATATTTCCACCTTCACTCCAGAGGGCCACTATATTTCCACCTTCACTCCAGAGGGCCACTATATTTCCACCTTCACTCCAGAGGGCCACTATATTTCCACCTTCACTCCAGAGGGCCACTATATTTCCACCTTCACTCCAGAGGGCCACTATATTTCCACCTTCACTCCAGAGGGCCACTATATTTCCACCTTCACTCCAGAGGGCCACTATATTTCCACCTTCACTCCAGAGGGCCACTATATTTCCACCTTCACTCCAGAGGGCCACTATATTTCCACCTTCACTCCAGAGGGCCACTATATTTCCACCTTCACTCCAGAGGGCCACTATATTTCCACCTTCACTCCAGAGGGCCACTATATTTCCACCTTCACTCCAGAGGGCCACTATATTTCCACCTTCACTCCAGAGGGCCACTATATTTCCACCTTCACTCCAGAGGGCCACTATATTTCCACCTTCACTCCAGAGGGCCACTATATTTCCACCTTCACTCCAGAGGGCCACTATATTTCCACCTTCACTCCAGAGGGCCACTATATTTCCACCTTCACTCCAGAGGGCCACTATATTTCCACCTTCACTCCAGAGGGCCACTATATTTCCACCTTCACTCCAGAGGGCCACTATATTTCCACCTTCACTCCAGAGGGCCACTATATTTCCACCTTCACTCCAGAGGGCCACTATATTTCCACCTTCACTCCAGAGGGCCACTATATTTCCACCTTCACTCCAGAGGGCCACTATATTTCCACCTTCACTCCAGAGGGCCACTATATTTCCACCTTCACTCCAGAGGGCCACTATATTTCCACCTTCACTCCAGAGGGCCACTATATTTCCACCTTCACTCCAGAGGGCCACTATATTTCCACCTTCACTCCAGAGGGCCACTATATTTCCACCTTCACTCCAGAGGGCCACTATATTTCCACCTTCACTCCAGAGGGCCACTATATTTCCACCTTCACTCCAGAGGGCCACTATATTTCCACCTTCACTCCAGAGGGCCACTATATTTCCACCTTCACTCCAGAGGGCCACTATATTTCCACCTTCACTCCAGAGGGCCACTATATTTCCACCTTCACTCCAGAGGGCCACTATATTTCCACCTTCACTCCAGAGGGCCACTATATTTCCACCTTCACTCCAGAGGGCCACTATATTTCCACCTTCACTCCAGAGGGCCACTATATTTCCACCTTCACTCCAGAGGGCCACTATATTTCCACCTTCACTCCAGAGGGCCACTATATTTCCACCTTCACTCCAGAGGGCCACTATATTTCCACCTTCACTCCAGAGGGCCACTATATTTCCACCTTCACTCCAGAGGGCCACTATATTTCCACCTTCACTCCAGACGGGCCACTATATTTCCACCTTCACTCCAGAAGGGCCCACTATATTTCCACCTTCACTCCAGAGGGCCACTATATTATCCTTCCACCTTCACTCCAGAGGGCCACTATATTTCCACCTTCACTCCAGAGGGCCTCCACTATATTTCCACCTTCACTCCAGGGCCACTATATTTCCACCTTCACCTCCAGAGGGCCACTATATTTCCACCTTCACTCCAGAGGGCCACTATATTTCCACGCTTCACTCCAGAGGGCCACTATATTTCCACCTTCACTCCAGAGGGGCCATA
>NC_137830.1:49312880-49357880 GCF_963921795.1 Nannobrachium achirus
TGTGCAAATACACTTACTGTACACCAGAGTGCATACTGTGTTATGTATCTGTGCAAATACACTTACTGTACACCAGAGTGCATACTGTGTTATGTTTGTGTCTGCAGTCTGGATGTCACTGCTGTTGTCGGCCAGGAAGCTCATTCTCCATATTTCAAATAATAATAATTATTATTAATAGGAAGGAATTGTGGACAAAATCTTATCCAACGATAACAAAATATTCTACGTTTTTGGGTCTGAGAGGCTAAATGTCATCACATGGTGGTCCGTGGCTCAAATACACAATAAACTAGAAGCAGTGCTCTTCAGAGCACAGGTCTCCACCAGGCCAGGCGTCCTGGTGGTGTTATAATAGGCCAATGTAAAAAGGGTGGCATGTGTTCTTCGCCAATCTTAGACCTTTCATGGCAGTCGGACACTGCATGGATGATATGAGGCACTGTGTTCTAAAGTCTACCTGCTGGTGGCGCTATAACAGGCCAATGTGAAAAAGGTAGCATTTGTTCCTTGACCTAGTGGGAATATGTGTGGCAAATTTCACGCTAATCGCAAGCTGCGTTGATGATTTGAGGCATTTTGTTCAAAAACGGAGCAACCCTGCAAACTTTGGAAGCCAATATTAGCCAATTAGGATGGAATATGAAATATCAGACGGATCGGAATTGATCACATGACTATAGAGATACTGTGTACTGATTTGCATGATTTTTGGATAAAATCTCAAGGAATAATAGGAAAAATTGTGTTTTACATAAGTCGGCCTCCTGGTGGCGCTATAAAAGGCAGATATGAAAAATGCAGGGCAAAGGTTTTTCCTTGGCCTCTAGGGAGTGCGCTTACAAAGTTTGAAACTGATCGGTGGAGTTATAGGTAAAACCACAAATTGGCTTGTTATAGCGCCACCATGAGGCTGATTTCAAAAATTTGAAGTGGCAATTCTTCCTCGGCCTAGTGGGAACGCGTGTGTGCGATTTCATGATAATTGCACTTTGCGTTAGGGTTAGCCATTTTGTTCAAAATGGCTCAATCCTACAAACTTTGGAAGCCAATTTTAGCCAATCAGGATGGAATATGCAAAATCGGACAGATCCATGTCGATCACATGACTGTCGAGATACTGCCAACCGATTTGTAGGCTTTTTGGACAAAATCTGTAGGAGTAGTGTACAGAAATGTGTTTTGCAAAAATCGGCCTCATGGTGGCGCTAGAACAGGCCCATTTGAAAAATGGGGGTCAGAGGTTCTGAATTGGCATCCATCCAGGGAGTGTGTGTGCTCATTTTGGCAGCGACCGGGCCAACGGCGACTGAGATTAGGTGGTAACAAACTGCGAGGACGCACGCACGGACAGACGGAGACGAAAACATACTCTCCCCCATGCCTTCGGCTGGTGGAGACAACAATGGTCCTTATGAAAAGAGTTGAAAAGCATTGCTCTACACACAGGCAGACAGGCGGGTGGGATTAGTGGTTTTCAAAGCTTATTACCGTTCTTCCTGCATGGCCTGCAGCTACAGTAGATCACATAAACCTGGTGGTCTCTAGAAGGGGAAGTACGGCAGCCACTCTGCAGGCTGTTGCCAGTTAGTTGCCTTGAGGCTGCGGAGACATCGTTTTTAAAACCTTTTGAAAAAAGGAACGGAAAAAATATAACGTCGTTGTCGGGTGGAAAACCTTGTATGTCCAAAACCGTTTGTTTTGTTTTTATCATTTTAAAAATGATTTAAACTAGTGAAAACAACAAGCGTTGTGTGCTTGTAGATCGACTGGTTTTCACTACTTTTGTGCGACGGCCTTGTATGACGAAGCAGGGCTTCACTTCGCGAAAAAACCTACACATTTGAAACTTGGGAGATACGAGGTTTCCACCCGACAACGGCGATATGTAGGCCTATGACAAGTTAGACTGACGTCACACTGAGTGTCTGAAAGCAGGTTATGGATGGTTAACTAACTTCCTGACAGACGTGAACTCACGTGGCCTCTCTGTCTGGCACCCTGAGGGGTGCAGGGGCGTGTTGCACCCCAGACTGGGGAACCGGTGGACCGGGCCTGAGGGCTCTGCTGACACAATGAGTGGAGTGAGTGTAAACTGTCAGGACCCGTTCACCTGAGACGTGTCACAGACGAGTCAGGGCAGGCATGAACGGAACGTCTCAGATCACAGCAACGCCCTCCTCTGTGATGTGATGCAAACAGGGGGCTCGCACCAAATTTTGGGCCCTGGGCTGGGTACAAGGATTCACTGCGGGCCCCCCATGAATGTTCTTCATAGGGGGGAGGGGGTTCAACCCATTTAGACTGGGAACGCATTATTACGCATTATTTTGTGCGTTAACTATTGAAAAATAGCAGATATACAAGCTCACAGTGAGCGCTGTGAGCTTGTAGATCTGCTATTTTTTTTAAATTGTGAAAAAGGTTTATTGAAAAAAAAAATGTTTCTATGTCAGTGGTGCACAAACTTTTTCATGTCAAGGCCAACAAAAATGACATGTATTTGGCCACGGACATCCATCTCAAAATATTTAGTTCAGCTATAGGGACCCCCCCAGAAGCAAAATTTGAGTTACAAATGTTCGCTTAAAAATACATAATTATATTCAAAGATTTGTTCAAATTTTCTCTACTTTTCAAAAATAGCAGATCTACAAGCTCGCAGCGCGGCACTCAGTCCTACAAACCCCCCCCCCCCTTGTGACGCCCCTGGATGCAACGCAACACATCAGAATATCTCGGGGCTTCAAGGATGTAGCAAGACTGTAGAATATTCTGATTTCATCATAACCACTTAAAACACTTTGGGCTGTTTAGAAAAAGCTATAAATCTGAGCTATTACTAAACCCTTTGTTCTTAGTAGAGACGGGCCAAAATTGTACCGCTTTTTTGTTTGTTTTTTCATCTACATTACACCAAAATCTCTTTGGCCAAAAAAAAGATCTACAAGTGTTGGGAAGAACTAATATACTACCAGTAAGGGCGAAAAGGAATTCGCACAGGACAGAATTCATTTGCAAGTGTGATTCGAGTTGCGGTTGGTTGTTTAAGTTGGACAAAATGTGGACAAAATATTTGTCCACATATGGTTATGACTGACGTCTGACATCATAGATGTCTTATGTTCTTTCTCGTGACTATGAATCAGATGTAGAGGTCAGCTCCATCTATGGAGATCTAGGTGATGCTCCAGTTGTCTCCATGTAAAGAATTTCCCAAGTTAGTACTTTTCCCACCACTGGTGCTGGCAGAAATAGAGTATATCTGTGATTTGGTATTCACCAGATTAGGGCAGCCCTCAGGCGGGACTGCGTCATACACCACGTCATTCAGATGTTGCGTCTACTGTAAGTAAATTCTCAGACGCCAAGGGTTTCTCTAATTCCTTTTTAACAAGCCTGAGCATGAGCTATTTTAGGGAAATGTTCCCCCCAGAATATGGATGCTACATGGGGTTGAGGACTCATTATGACTGACTTGTCAAGATGTCACCGACGGTATAGGATGATGGGAAAATGGGAAATTTCCAACACTTCCCGATCTTTCATTTTTTGAGAGAGAGAGAGAGAAAGTTTTGTCGTCCATTTATCGTAACATACCGTATATATTCCTAATGTGAGTCATGCTGAGATAAGGAAAGAAAAAAAGGAAATAATGGTGCTGCCAGACGCAGACACCCACCAGGGAGTGTTCTGTCACAACACTCTGTGGGCTGGGCGGACGCAGAGAGCTGCTTTTGTTTCACTCTCAACTGCTGCAACTCTAGAGACATCATTACTGAATCTATTAGTACGACGCCTCAGGGCCACAAGCGGGCGAGGTCGCACCATGTCTTGGCCATCTGGCCAGTGATGTATATCGGACCAGTTACCCATATATGGAGTAGCCTCGCAACAGCCAGACTCTCCAAAAGGAGAGTCTGGGAGTCCCCCATAGACAATGCATTACGCGATGACGTAGTTACTTACTTTGACTGACAGGTCCATTCAGTAGTCATCAGCGCATCAAAACATCGTCGGGAGAACATCAAATAAGTCTTTTCCAGACAGAAATTCCAAAGGTGCAAACTGTTGTTCGTTTTTAAGTTATGAGATGCCGTTGATTTCAGATAAAACTTCGCTTAATGCAGCTTTTATTTGCGATTTGTGAACTCGCATCGGACATGGGGTCCGCCATGTTTGTTGTCAAAATGCGAGAGCTGTAGCAGCCGCTCGACCAATCAGGAACGATGTGAGGCGGGTTCGCTCGAAATGCAGCCTTTTGATTGGAAATTGAGAACCACTTTCTCATAAAGAGACTCGATGGGAGGGATACCAGACCGAGAAAGGAAGCACATTGGTGATGACGTAACTCGGGATGGCTTGCGAGGCTATATATGGAGACCCCTGGTACCCATATATGGAGATCCATGTACTGTATATGGAGATATAAAGTGAGAGCCCAAACATGCAGTTATTCATTATGTGAAAGTCCTATGATATCTGACATCAAGCATCTATATTGGATCAATTGGAGGCAAACCTAAACCAGAATGTTTAGCTACATATTCTCACAAACACCTCTCACAAACATAGCCACCACGTCGAACAAACGTGAAAATTTCCCACTGTCCACATTTTAAACATGCCACTCTTTGAACCGCATTTATTTCAATTTAACAAAATCTCGCCTCACGCAGAGCAGCCAGTCCTGACAGAGTATTCTGACCATTCTGGCCAGTGCTGAAACGTCAAAATGATCATCAGAGTATCAAGTTACAGAGGGAGGGGGGGGGGGGGGGGGGGAGGGGGGAGAGGAGCTGAGCAGAGTAGAGTATCGAATTACAACAGAGGTGTGCGTGTGCGTGTGTGTGTGCACACGCGTTTTTTTTCAAAAAACTTTTTTTTTCAAAAAACTTTTTTTTTCAAAAAACATTTTTTTTCAAAAAACCTTTTTTTCTCAAAAAACTTTTTTTTTCTCAAAAAACTTTTTTTTTTCTCATTTTTTTTTCTTTTTTCTCAAAAAACTTTTTTTTTTTCTCAAAAAACTTTTTTTTTCTCAAAAAACTTTTTTTTCTCAAAAAACTTTTTTTTTCTCAAAAAACTATTTTTTCTCAAAAAAAGAATTACCCATATTTGGCCATTACACACACCACACTGCCGCAACATGGCGGTGAAGGCCGCGCAGCGGCCTGAACTCTAGACTTTTGCGGCCCAAAGGGCTGCAAACTTCTAGTCATACATACAATCCCTTTTATGCCCATACATGGAGTCCCCTGTCTGTAGAACCTGCCACACAGATATGGGCTGGCTTGGCCATCTGTCTTGGCCATATATGGACTCTGTTAGTGTGGTATGTGGCCGATGTGGCCTCCATATATGGGCATTCCCATATGACGTCCTGTTAGATATACAGTATGGGCATAAAAGGGATTCTGTTAGTGTGGTTCCCCTGACATCACAGTGATGTCAGAGAAAAGAAAAAAGGCAAAGTTTAACCTTTTTTATTCAAATCGATATTTGTTTTCATAATCGATTAAATCAATGAGTTGGATTGAACTGTTCCACCCTTACACCCCCGAATAAAGATTGGTTTTACGTGCATGACTTTTGACATCAGATGAAAAGGAGGCAGGTCAACAGCCAGGCCAAATGTCAACATAGATGCAGTCTGTTGGGAATTGTGGCACATTTCCCACATGTCCCATTTAACATGGCATAAGCAGTATAGTTCTCAAACATTTTCATGTCAAAGACCACCAAATTGATAAATATTTGACCACCAGAAGAGAAAGATTTGGGGATGCTTCAAAGATGTTCAAAAAAATGTGTAATAGCCAATGTACAGTATAAATGGATAAGGTGATAAAATGCCCCCCCTTCCATAACTTATACTTCACATAAAGTATGTCATATTACGTATGTGTGTATGTGGATGCTTAAGGCTTAACTTAATACTTCGCCACACACTTTTCGACAGTTTTCGATCGGCTTTGAAATTATATCTCCACAACTCACTGTCACGGTCTCCGGATGCTCATAGTAGAACTAGGACAACAGGTGTGTGTGTGTGTGTGTGTGTGTGTGTGTGTGTGTGCGTGTGTGCGTGTGCATGTATTGACGCCTAACCCTATACAAGTCGTGTGCATGTGTCTATTAGCATGTGTGTGTCTAAGCCCGCCTAGCTTGAAGCCATTCTAATAATAGGCATTTTTACGAGGTTCTACTCATATGAGTAGAGGTTTGTATAGGGGTGTAACGATATAGTAACTGTATCGAAATATCGTTTTTAACTTAAAAAATCGAAGTATATCGAAATGAAAACAGCTAAAATCAAATCGTATCATTTTATTTTGTATAGTATCGAATTGGCAGTGTAAAGAATCGATTGTAGGCCTATCGATACTACCTTCTTGTGCATTGTATTTAGCATTTTTAAGAAGAAAATTTTAAAAGGAGGGGTTTCATTACTTTCCTTTCCATATAGCTACACTGGTCTTTCGATAAATGTGTGTAATCTCTGGGTTTATGTCAAGGTGCAGGTTTGTCAATATACAATGTCCATGTATTTGGCAGATAATCACTGTGTTTACTTATTTATATCCATAATAATACATGTTTCCCTTAAAAACCTGCACTATCCACACCTTTTACACAGATTTAATGTCTTTGCTAAATAGTTACTATATCGATTTTAAATCATTGAATCGAATCGTATCGTATCGCCATGAATGAACCAATATCGTCCATGTATCGTATTGTCAACCATGTATAGTTATATGTATCGAATCGCTTTTAACCCATTTTGTGCCCCAGAAATTAACGGATTAAAATGTCCACGATGCCTCCCTCAGGCTGCATTCACTAGCGTTGTCTTATTTTGAAGGCCAGAAGTCCATAGCGTAAACACTTCCGGTCTGACGTCATCATGTCCTTCACCAGAATCGATCATTGTTTACGTGGTGTAATGGCGGATCGGATCGGTGCTTTTCAACATGCGTTGCGTTGCTTTGCGTTGCATTCCGGAAAAAGTAGTGAAAACTTGGAAAGTTGGTGCGCTGGTACAGGGGCTGCACCGCGACTCAGCGTGTCACGTATGCCTTGATGTGTTACAAATGTTTGTATATATGTTTTGAATACATGACTGCTGTGTCGTAAGACAAATTTCAGTGTGAACTGACAATAAAGTACTATATCATATCATATCATATCAACTGGCAATACCGAGGACCATCCTATTCCCTAAAACGTCTTAACTCATTGATTGTCAAGGCCAGAGTTTCCCGAGTTATTACAGTAGTCCCAGGATGCCACAGCCCGAGTTTCCCCGAGTTGGCAGCCATTTTTCAAAAATGTTTTATTAACCCTTTAAGTGCCTATCCCGAACATGTTCGGGATATTCGGGATCAAAAACAATTTTTTATTTGCTATTTTACTTACCCCGAGCTGCTTGGAGCAACGTGGGTGGTCCCGGCTCGCCCAGCGCTCACCAACGAGAGACGCTAAATGCTCCGACGATTTATTCCATTGAAAATGGTTTAAAATAAAGTTTAGACCCCCCCCAATGTTCACCGAATGTTCATTGTAGGCGGCGCGACGTATTCCAGGGTGCCTATCCCGAACATGTCCGGGATATTTAATAAAATGAATTCTTTTATCGGAGGCCTCAACGAAGCCCCGGTCTAGACGTCCATCCTTGGCCGGGACTTAGACTCGGCCATCCACGGGCCGTATTCGCGCTAACGGCCAAATCGCGCCGCCCACTCCAATAATAAATCACATCTTTAGACAGGATTTTCTCCGGATTGTGTCCCCAGACCCAAAGAGAAAGTTTTTTGCGGCTGAAATAGCTTTAGATCGGGCTTCTAAATGGATTAGCATTTTGGCTACGTGTCAGCTAGCTTCCTCCTCTCAACACCCATAGCATTGACTGGAGTGAAAACACAAGCCAGTTGGGAGAGGGTCGACGAAAGCTATAAAGAAGGTCTATGGAGAAATTTCTGGCACTCTAGCACCCCTTGTGGCCGGATGGCACTGTATGAGTTAAAAAAAATCCAAAAATGCCTAAAATGTATTAGGCATGATCGCAATCGCGAAATTGCATGTTTAGCCCCATAACAAACACATCTTTCAAAATGGCAAAATGTTTGTTTTGTCTGACTTTGAAGGCTTCTATCTCATGAATGCCTGAACGGATTTCCAAGCGGATTTTTTTGTTTGAAAGCTGTTAAAAAGTACTACACATATGGAGCATGATCTAGGCATGCACTAAAAATTGATCTGTGCACTAGAAATTTAAGAACGTGGCAGTCTGGAACTTGGCGACCATTTTGAAAATGGCAATCAATGAGTTATACCAATGCTTCTCTCAACTCTTGACAATGAAGGACCCCCAAATTGATACGTATTTGGCCTGAGGACCACCATCTGAAAATGTTTTGTGCCAAGGACCTCCACAGAAGAGAACATTTGTGTTAAAAAAATAATATTACGAATATTTCAAAATGTTCAAAAACAGCACGTAAGCTAGTACAGCTTGCACAGATGCTTTCCCGGGTTTTAATGCGTTAAACATTGTACTTAGTCGTCCCACAGGGCTCTACATTAGGTCTGCTAATATTTACCTCTAAACCAAATCTCTTTAGTACAAAATAGCTGATATACAAGCTCACATTGCAATGCGTTCGCCCCCCAGAGTACTGGAGACTCTAGGGTTCAAAGAAATGTCTCTTCGATTCTCTAGCTTGACCCAGCAGTGGCTTGCTCAGTTTGAGGTCAAAAGGTACCTCTCTCAAGGACACTTAACCGGGTGACATGCAGGAGATGACTATTGAACCGAAGACCTTCCGATATCCCAGACCCATCACTCTGACTCCTGAGCAATCAATCAATCAATCAATCAATCAATCAATCAATCGATCGATTGATTGAGTAATTTCAGCAAACATATTGAGTCCAGTATTGATGGAGGGAGAGCTTACATGTAATACTTAAACAGTGGCAGCCAGGGACACAAATGAAGAGTCAGCATCTTAACCTACTGTACATACAGCTTTGAAATGTTTGAGACAATACTGTACTATTGTGTGACGCTGCATTCATTGATTCCCTTTTCGAAAAGCAGATTTATGTAAGTAACATCATAGGAAACAAAGAAAGAAAGCAAGAAAGCAAGAAAGAAAGAAAGAAAGAAAATCTTTTAATATCCTTAAATTCCACTGAACTCATGAAAAGAGGAACAACAGAGTCACAGCCCAACTAGAATATTCAACCTGCATCCTCCTCTGTTACAAATCATTAACACTAACAGTGGACGCACACACACATAGCATACAACCCATAAAGTGCAGTAGACAGCCAGACGGATACAGCTGACCGTTTAATGTTGATGAATATCATGTAATATAATGTGTTGTGAAGATATCTATTCTAAACGTTATCAGAAACAACTTGTTTTGTACCAGGGGCGTCAATTGGGTATGGCAGGGGTATGCAGCTGCCATACCCTGGGTCCAGGGGGGAAAATAAAAGTTACTTTTAAATATAAATACATGAATGTCTGTTTGTCTATCTGTGCTGGTTATTATGTTGTTAAATTAAATACAGTAAAATAACAACAAATGCAAAATTTAACAAAATGGTCACTTTAACAAGATATTATAATTATATTCTCCACGCATCGCATCTATTCTCCCCATCTTGACAGAATGGTATATTCCCAGGTTCCGCGGGTCAGCTGCACAGGTGCAATGCATTATTGTTAATTGTGGCACGTTTACTAACATGCCAAGTTTAGCTGCACAGGAACAACTGTTCCAGGCTGCCATATCCAGCCCAAGAAACCGTAGCAAAGGGGGAAAAAATGTAATGTATACTTCTTAAAATAAATGTATCATGCCTGTTGCTAAGGTATGCGCGCGTGCAAGACACCAGTCATGTTGCCATACCTTAGCTTTTTTCGGAACTGACGCCACTGGATATGATGGGAAGAATCTAAACGTTATCAGAAACAACTTGTGTTGTCCTACTGGACCAGAGGTGAAACAGAGGTCGGCGGCTATCGACATAAAACTGACCTGACGGGCAGCTTGTTCACAGCGCTGCAAACTTTTAAACCGGGTGTTTTAGAAGTGAACTGAATCAATATTGAGCCCACTGCACGGCTTACCTCTCGCCTGAAGTGTTACCAGAAAGTATTCGGAGAGTGTTGGGCAGGGACGTGCTGGCCATTGGGAAAAGCGGGACTACTCCCGAACGGCCGGTTCATTCCCGGCCGGTCCAGGCCGGCCATTAGGAAAAAAATAAAAAATAAAATGTCGGCCTTCGTTCCATTTTGGGGGCTGGGCGGCCAACAAAGTAAATCGTCACTGTCGGGCAGAAACCTTGTATCTCCAAGTTTCAAATGTATACATTTTTTTGCAAAGCAAAGCCCTGCTTCATCATTTAAGGCAGTTGCACAAAAGTAGTGAAAACAGCAGATCTACAAGCACACAACGCCTCGCGGTGCGTTGGCTGTTTTCACTAGTTTAAATCATTTTTAAAATGATAAATACAAAACAAACGGTTTTGGACATACAAGGTTTCCACTCGACAACGACGAAATATAACTCATGTACAGTAATTAATTGGCCCACTGGCTTGTCACTTGTCATGATCTGAAATGGCAAATCTTTGAGTAGCAGAGAGATCTCTCTCTATAGCGCGCAATGAGGGCCTCTCCAACTCTTTTTCCCAGGCTGAATCAGGGGCCCAGCACGTCCCTGGTGTTGGGATAAAAACTTAAACAGTTATAGGCTATGTGAGGATACGGAGTAAACAATGTAAGGTCACACACATCTCCTCATGGCACCTCCTACGCTACGCTATAGCTCTGTCCAGGAGAGGGAGAGAGGAGAACTAGCATCTCCATATTTCAGGGTTCCCCAATAGGCGGCCCGCGGGCCATTTGCGGCCTGCGGGGGGCTACTGTCAGGCCCCCACCAACCCCAGTAATAATGGTGGTATAAGAGCAGCAACAACACTAGTATATCGTCGTTGTCGGGTGGAAATCTCGTATCTCCAAATTTGTTAGTTCTTTCACAAATCACACAAGGCCGTCGCACAAAAGTAGTGAAAACAGCCGATCTACAAGCACAAAACGCCTCGCGGTGCGAGGCGTTGTGTGCTTGTAGATCGGCTGTTTTCACTAGTTAAAATAATTTTTAAAATGATAAATGCAAAACGAACTGTTTTGGACATAGAAGATTTTCACCCGACAAAGACGATATCTGAACTGTCGCTGGAGTAGCGGGAACGCCACCGTCGCCCCCTGCAATGTTGTGGCCCTCGGCTTGGTACCCTAGACATGATTCGGCCCTTGAGGAAAACTAATTGAGGAACCCTGCCATATTTCATCTCCCCCCATTTTATATGTCAGTGGTTTTCAACCTTTTTCATGTCAAGGTCCATTATTTATTCGCCATTTGAGCCAGATTTGGTACCACGCGGTATACCAGGGCATTAACGACTTGTGATTTTTGCAAGTCGACTCGACTCAGTAAAAAGTTGAGTTGAAGTCGACTTTATCGTTTGATGACGTCATCACATCACACACAAACCCCCCAATTATTTTGGGGGGTCCCCAGATGATTAACTTAGTGTGCAACATTGTTTTTTCACTCAACTGTAAACAAACCAACATAAAGTTTAAGTGTATAGAGGGTATCTTCACATTTCTAAAGTGACAATTTAAGGACTTTTTAATGCCTCTAAAATGACAAATTAAACATTGTCTAAATTGTCAAATATATAGACAGAAATTGTGAAAATAGCAGATCTACATGCTCACAACGCCTCCCTATGCGAGGCGTTGCGAGCATGTAGATCTGCTATTTTCACAATAGAACCGTGTTATACCAAATGTAACGCCTCGATTCTTAAGTGCTTGTCAGGGTGGGGTTGGAATATGATTATTCTGGGGGTCGCGGCCTGAAAAGGTTGAGAACCACTGTAATATTAAATCAAATACAAAGGATTTTTTTTTTTCCAACTTCGATTTTCGACTTTCTCTGGTGGAAGTAGACTTGTGTAATGAAGTCGACTGAGTCGACTTGTCGACTTTTTCGTTGATGCCCTGCTACACGGTAGTAATAATACAATGACTATAATGACTCAGCCTAAAACATGCACACCAGGTTAGTGTTATAAGGTTGTTCATACAGTTTGCTGTATGAACAACCTGGGAATCCCAAAGTGGATCACAATGGAAAGAAGCTTCAGCACCTTTTCTTTTACATGGTGGCATTGATTTTTTAAACTGCCAATAAAAGTATTCCATTCTCCAGATTATTTTTTCGTTTCCAGAAAAGTTATGGTTTTGGACATACAAGGTTTACACGTAACGGTGACCCCCGGCTATACACACACTGTATACACAAACAGTACGTACACGCACGCACACACACACACACACACACACACAGAATAGGGAACTGTAAGGTTTATGTGGTTGAATGTGTGTGCGGCGCACACAGTGTGTGTGCGTGTGTGCTTGCGTGCGTACGTGCGTGTGTGCGTGTGTGCGTGCGTGTGCGCGTCATATAGCAATTAAACCTGCAGGCAGTGCAGTAGTTAACGAAGGCAGGAACCATCTGTTTGTGTAAAAGTGAGACAATCTGTCCATTTGGAAAGGTGACAAGCACACACACACACACACACACACACACACACACACACACACACACACACACACACACACACACACACACACACACACACACACACACACACACACACTTCATCTCTCATATACTTAGTAAGTGCACAAATCTCTCGACTCTGATCACCATGGTAACTGGGTAGCAGTCATACAGCATCACTGTGTGTGTGTGTGTGTGTGTGTGTGTGTATGTGTGTGTGTGTGTGTGTGTGTGTGTGTGTGTGTGTGTGTGTGTGTGTGTGTGTGTGTGTGTGTGTGTGTGTGTGTGTGTGTGTGTGTGTGTGTGCGTGTGTGTGTTAGAACAGTGGTTCTCAACCTTTTCAGGCCACGACCCCCAAAATAATCATATTTTAACTAACCCAACCCTGACGAGCACTAAGAGTTGAGGTGTACATTTTGTATAACACGATTCAATGGTGAAAATAGCAGATCTAGATCTGCTATTTTCACAATTTCTGCCTCTAATATTTGACAATTTGGCCAAAGTTTAATTTGTCATTTTAGAAGTATTAAAAAGTCACTTTAAATTGTCACTTTAGAAATGTGCAGATACCCTAGTCTATACACTTAAACTTTATGTTGGTTTGTTTACTGTTGTGTGAGAAGAAAATGTTGCACATTAAGTTAATCATCTGGGGACCCCCCCCCCCCCCCCCCCCCAAAAAAAAAGAATTTGGGGTCCCCCCTGGGGGTCCCGACCCACAGGTTGAGAACCACTGTGTTAGAAAGACAAAGAGAAGGCTCTTTTTGAGATAGCGTTGTGTAATATGAGATAGGAATGCAGAGACAAGCCAGGCCCTGCACACACACACACACAAACACACACACACACACACACACACACACACACACACACACACACACACACACACACACACACACACACACACACACACACACACACACACGTGCGCGCGGCCGCGCGCACATGCACACGCTCACCAAATTACACTATGACACGTCTTCTCATGTGGGCAGCGGAGTGAGAAAAGGAGTGAGAAAAGGCACGAAGCAACATTGTTATACCATACAAATCTCACACACATTCACATTTTAATGCACGCACACAAGCTCAGAACAGGGGCGTCGCACCCTGGGTACAAGGATTCACTGCGGGCCCCCCATGAATGTTCTTCATAGTGGGAGGGGGTTTAACCCATTTAGACTGGGAACGCATTATTAGGTATTATTTTGTGCTTTAACTATTGAAAAATAGCAGATATACAAGCTCACAGCGCGGCACTGAGTGCCGCGCTGCGAGCTTGTAGATTTGCTATTTTTGAAAAAATCTATGTTTCTATGTCAGTGGTGCTCAAGCTTTTTCATGTGAAGGGCCCCCAAAATGATATGTATTTGGCCACGGACCGCCCATCTCAAAATATTTAGTTCCAGGGACCTCTCTGATGCAATATTTGAGTTACAAATGTTCGCTTAAAAAATACATATATTCAAAGATTTGCACACATTTTCACGACGTTGTGAGCTTGTATATCTGCTATTTTTCAATAGCTAAAGTATAAAATACTTTTGGGCCCTATAGTAACTCAGTCCCACTTTTCCCCCCCCTTGTGACGCCCCTGGCTCAGAATGTAAGGCCGCAGAGAGAATGCGTCAAAGAATCTAAGATCAGAGAGACAGACAGAACTGTCAAGAAGCTCCCACACACTGTGTTTCTGCACATGTGAGGAGAGCAGGGACGTACAGAGAATGTTAGAGAGGCAGGGGCTGACATTTCTAAAATGGCCTTTTGGGGAAAATATCGAAAATAGCAGACCTTCAAGCGTCACAGACGCGCTGTGAGCTTGGAGGTCGGCTATTTTCGATTCTTGATTTCTACACAGAGATTAAGGCAATTCTTTCAACATGAGATGCTGCATTCAAGTTCAGGAGAGTTTGGACAGGGCCATTCTCTTGAATGCTGCCTTCAGGTATGGCAACATGACTGGTGTCTTGCACTGGCGCAAGACACCAGTCATGTTGCCATACCTTAGCTTCTTCTGAACTGACGCCACTGGAGGAAAGAGAGAAACAGACAGACAGACAGACAGACAGAGCTAGACAGCGTCAGAGACATCACATTGCAGCATTGAACATGAAAGCTTTGACAGGAGCCCTCATAAACAACGTGAAAACAAGCACTGTTTCCTCCCTCGCCGTCAATCAAACACTTTCCCTTTTCAGCAAAACACACAAGAACACACACACACACACACACACACACACACACACACACACACACACGCACACGCACACGCACACGCACACAATATATTTACATTTTTATGCAAGTCCTGTGGCCTTACCCTAACCTCTATCCCTAAACCTAACCGTTGTGGGGACCTACTATTTTGTCCCCACACCGTCAGAGGTCCCCTGCAGGTGACTTTGTGTCACCTGCAGGGGTGACACAAACACACACAGGGGTGACACACACACACACACACACACACACACACACACACACACACACACACACACACACACACACACACACACACACACACACACACACACACACACACACTCTAACCTCGCGTCACCTGGATTTCCCACAAGAAAGCCATGGTAGTCATTCATTCTAAGGCTCCTTTCACACCCAAAGTTGGCTTCATTAAAGGACCAGGTCACCTCTGGGACAACCAGATCTTATTTTATTGTTGTGTGGGACACGATCAACAAAATCCTGAGTTATTTTTTGTGTTCAATCTGTGTTTTTAGATATGTTAGTATTTCAGCATGCTACAACTGGTCATATGATGCATTTTGCATCATATGACCAGTTGTAGCATGCTGAAATCGGCTGAAATACTAAAATATCTAAAAACACAGATTGAACACAAAAAAATAATTCAGGATTGTGTTGATCGTGTCCCAGACAACAATAAAATAAGATCTGGTTGTCCCAGAGGTGACCTGGTCCTTTAAAAGGTCCGGATTCACACAGGACTTTTGTTAAGTGAACCAAATATGTAAACAAATGACACGTGGTCATACAGGCCATTGATCTATTGGCAGGCCATTTCTATGTTAAAGGACAACTTTGGAACCTTTAACAATAGTTCATATTTTAGATATTAATTGGAGAAAAGATAAGATGAGTGTTAAAATGTTTTCATTTACTGCTTTCTATTTTCTTTTTTTTTTTTTTACATTTTAATGATGTTGATTTCAGTGGCTGGGCGCGTGCACGTGGCTAAATATGTCTTTTTAAATACAATAAGCCCATTTCCAAGATGCACCGTAATCTTTCAAGGGCAGATGTGACTTATGGGGGGCTGGTAGTGTTACTGTAAATAGTAATAAAGAAATCACCGGCTTATTGTGTCTAAAACGTCACTTGTACGCATGCCCCCAACCACTGAAATCTAAAACGATAGAAAGCAGTAAATGAAAACATTTTAACACTCATCTTTTCTTTTCTCTAATTACAATCTAATAAAATATGAACCCTTGATGTAAAAAAACAAAAAAACAAAGTTGTCCTTTAAATCACTTCACTGCCAAACTACAACATGTGTTGTTGTTTTATTTCTTTTTTCTTTTTAATCAAATACCTGTGAAAACAGTATGAGCACATTTCAATTAATTGTGTTATTATCTTGTTGTAACTCTCTCCTCACTGGCCTCCCAGTATATTGGTGTGGATAGCACAGTCTGTAGAGCATGATTACACAAGTACCCTTCACTGCTCGTTCTTGTATGAGGGAGAGACAAACAGACCCTCTTGAATCTTAACCTAACATACACACAGACACACAGACACGCACGCACACCACTGTCACATGAAGCCGTTTGTTTTTAACATACATGAAGCTAGATAGCATTTTTAGGTTTTAAAAAAGACCACACACACTGTGGTCACACACTTTTTTTGATGTATTGATGTTTATTGATGTATTACCTGCTTATTGTAAGTCGCTTTAGATTAAAGGTATCTATCTATCTATTAAAAGTGTCTGCTAAATGCCTAAATTGTAACCCCTCATGAGATCCAGTCCACTCGTGCACAAAGCATCTCACTCAGGCTTCCATCCATGCTGCAGTCTGCAACTGAGGTTGAAACAACAGGACAGCAGTGCCACCCTGTGGACGGTCACATTACTGCAACATGCAGTTTGTTCCAAAGAGGAACACTGTTATGCAGGGCTCCTACAAATTCACGCCCACAATTGAAACAGCGGCCCCGCTTCGGGTAAGGGAGAACGGTGAACTGCAAGCCAGCCCATAGAAAGTCATTGCAATTCACCCTTGGTTAGCCTAATATTAAAATAATCATACACAAACTGAAGACTATATTGATTTAAATAAAAATGTGTTTTCAAATGTATGGCCTGACCCTGATAACATATCTTCTTGTTTGCTAAATACATGATGTGAGTCACGTTTAATTTACCACTTGAATGGGTTACCCATAATGTTAACAGAGAAGAGGGGAAACGGCAGAGAGAAAACCTGTCGCTTTTCAGTGACATCACTGTCTTTACTGCTGTGCGTTTATGAGCGCCGACTTTGAAGATCCCGACCTTTTCAACTACAGAGTGGATTCTCCAGGTTAGTATTAATCCAAAAATAACCTGCAAGACTCCGTTTGGAAGAAGCGAGATGCGATCATTTTCCAAAAATAAACAGCCTAATTATACATGAGAGACAAGCATATCTGGGTATTGAAACCCTCAAGGATGCGTTCATGACGTATGTACCATGCGACCACCTAAACTTAAGATTTCCAATGCTAGCACTTTTGACTCACAGATGAAGTATATTAAAGTATATTGTAGGTAGTGTGTCAAGATGACAGATATGCCACTTTAAAAAGGCAAAATTAAACTCATGGGACACTTTATTAGAACCCAAAGAAAATCGCTATGGACTCAGTAGTCAACCACTGAAATTATGATATTTCACGATGCCTCTCATTGGGATTGCATTGGCAGCTGCAGTTCACCGTTCATCCTTACCCGAAGTGGGGTCGCTATCACAATAGGGCGGCCATATTTGTAGGCCCGTGTGTCTCTATTGGTTTAGAAAGACACACACATAAACATACGTCTTACACCAAGACACAAACAAGACAGACTGACTCGCTCATCCCTGGCTGTCAGCTTATAATTGTCTAAAGCAGAGGTCTTCAACAGGGGGTCCTCAGAGTTACTACAGGGGGTCCTCCAAATCTTTTTGTGATAGATTTTTTTTATATTAACCACTTGAACCCTAGCGTCCACATTCTGAGAACTTAAGCCAAAAATAGCCGATCTACAAGCTCACAACACCGTGAGGCGTTGTGAGCTTGCAGATCGGACCCCCTGTTGAAGTCCCCCGTCTTATATAGTAAGTGCACAAATCTCTCCGATCGCTATGGTACCGGGTAGCGGTCACAGACAGACAGACAGACAGACAGACAGACAGACAGACAGACAGACAGACAGACAGACAGACAGACAGACAGACAGACAGACAGACAGACAGACAGACGAGATACAGGCGGAGAGAGTCGCAGCCCCAGCCTGAAGCCTCAAAAGTCTAGTATCTGCTCTCGTTCCATAGGGATGTCCCTTTGGAGTGATGGTTAAGATATTGGACTCACACGGGAGACCCGGGTTCGAAGCCGGGTGGGGAGGTTTGGATCACCTCCGTTACACAGGTATAGCCAGGCACATGCACACATAGACATCAAAAGGGACTCGAGCCCCTGCCCTTTTATCTGCCTGTAATAAAGTGCCCTCTCCAGACCATGAATTCACTTTTTACTATAGAAAGTGACTATATGCTTAGTTCAGTGTGGTATCACCAAGCACCGAAAATAGCAGACCTCCAAGCTCACAACGTGTTGTGAGCTTGGAGGTCTGCTGTTTTCCATATTTCCACCAAAAGGCCCTTTTCGAAATTTCAGCCCCTGCCTCCCTAACATTCTCTGCACGTCCCTGGGCATAGCTACAATTCAAAGAAATAAATAATAAATATCAGTTGTATTGAATGGTTAAAGGGGACGGGGTAAATAGTTCAACCCCCAAACTTTTAAGTTTTTCTTCTTCTTCTTTTTAACAAAAACTGTTCCCAAACAATACAAACAACTATTCCTCCTATAAGAACACATGGGCAGAGGGACTAAACTGTTCTCAGATCAGTGCTTCAGTTGGCAGGCTCACCTTGGAGTTAATTAAAGGGCCAGTTCACCACTGGGACAACCAGATCTTATTTTATTGTTGTTTGGGACACGATCAACACAATCCTGAGTTATGTTTTGTGTTCAATCTGGGTGTTTAGATATGTTAGTATTTCAGCATGCAACAACAGCATGCTACAACTGGTCATATGATGCATTTTGCATCATATGACCAGTTGTAACATGCTGAAATACTAAAATATCTAAAAACACTGATTGAAAAAAAAAAAAAAAAAAAAAAGATCTGGTTGTCCCAGAGGTGAAGTGGTCCTTTAACAGCTGATACTGGACAGACAGACAGATGTCTGTCAATCTGCTCTGGTGACCAACACACAGCTGTAGTGTTGTGTCCGTGCGCATCTGCGTGCGTGCGTGCGTGCGTGCGTGCGTGCGTGCGTGCGTGTGTTGTTGTTTTGAGGATTCCTTTTCAATTCCACCAGCAGGCCTGCCTTGCAGTATGTGCCTAAACTCGCACGCACGCACACACACAGTCATACTTCTATTTTAAAAACTCTTCTGTTCTTTTCCTGACACAACAGCATCTGTTGCCTGTGGCGACTGCCGTCCGTCCGTCCGTCCGTCCGTCCGTCCGTCCGTCCGTCCGTCCGCCCGTCCGTCCGTCCGTCCGTCCGTCCGTCCGTCTCTCTCTCTCTCTCTCTCAATTTAAACTCTCTCTCCCTGCATCACTTGCTTGATTCCTGCAGCTTTTCTGTCTGTTCATATCTCTCTCCCCTCCACTGCTCTCCCCCCCCCCCCCCCTCTCCCTCTCCCCAGGGTCCAGGTGACAGCACAGTGCTGCAGTGTCATGCATTGATTAGAGGTTTTTTTGTGATGCAGGCAGTGGCGTCAGTTCAGAAAAGCTAAGGTATGGCAATATGAAGACACCAGTCATTTTGCCATACCTCAGCAACAGGGATGATACATTTATTTTAAGAAGTACATTCTATTTTTCCCCCGTTTCTACGGTTTCTTGGGCTGGATATGGCAGCCTGGAACGGTTGTTCAAGTGCAACTAAACTTGGCATGTCAGTAAACGTGCCACAACAATAATGAATGGCACCTGTGCAGCTGACCTGCGGAACCTGGGAATATACCATTTTGTGTGGAAAATATAATTAGGCTATACCTTGTTAAAGTGACCGTTTTGTTAAATTACAGTAAAATAACTACAAATGCAAAATTGTATAAACAAAGAGCCATTTGTGGATTTATATTTAAAAGTAACTTTTATCCCCCCCCCCCCCCCCCCCCCCCTCTAGACCCAGGGTATGGCAGCTGCATGCCCCTGCCATACCCAATTGACGCCCCTGGATGCAGGACAGCAGTACAATTCCATGCACTGCACTGTGCAGCCTGACAGTGGCAGATATCCACAGCAATATTATTATTGAATGTTCTGATTAGTGTGGTTGCAACACATTATAGTCCTCTAGGGTAACTTTATAGACCTCTAGGGTAACTTTATAGACCTCTAGGGTAACTTTATAGACCTCTAGGGTAACTTTTCCGCTGTCATTGGAAATGGCAGGGATAGGGAATCAATAGGGAATCAATGGGAGTGGGAATCAATAGGGAATCAATGGGAGTGGGAATCAGTAGGGAATCAATGGGAGTGTGTGTGAGTGAGCACGTGTGCATCCGTGCGTGCATTCGTGCGTGCGTTCGTACATGCGTGTGCACGTGTGTAAGAGGGGGGGGGGGGGGGGGGGGATGTACTAGCCAGAAAACTAGAATAGCAAAAAAAAAAACTCTATAGCATGTGCTATTCTCTCTCTATCTCTCCCTCTCCATCTCTCTCTCTCACAGCCACACACAGACTTGATTATTAAAACATAAAAGTCTTGTGAGTTCCCTCTAGTGGCATTATTCTGCATGACAATCTCTACTTGACTGTGTGCACCACCAGCAACATAATGCAGTACTGAACACTGAGGAATGGATCACACACGCGCGCACATTTCTATTAACCCGTTTAGAACGGGTACACATTATTGTGTATCATTATTTTATGCTTTAACTATTGAAAAATAGCAGATATACAAGCTCACAGCGCGGCACCGAGTGCCGCGCTGCAAGCTTGTAGATCTGCTATTTTTTTTAAATCGTGAACATTTTTGCGACCGTCAGGTCGCAGTTTAGTATGAAAACCTCCACCGGCCGTCCGTCCGTCCGTCCCTGAGTCCGTCCCTGAGTCACACGTGTGACGTGACACGTGTGACGTCAGAGTCCACAGCTGATATCACTCTGACATCACAGAGTCCACAGCTGATGATGTGGCGTGATGTCATACAATGTCATACAATACACAAACAAGCCCTATATAAAGGGGCAATTCTCACCAGGGAAGAGAGCATTCCTCGACTCAGACCTTATCGCCAGGATCAACTAAGCTTATAGCTTATCATCACATCCAAGATGTGATAAGATACTCAGCTAGTGGGGAATGCTCTCTTCCCTGCTGAGAATTGCCCCTTTATATAGGGCTTGTTTGTGTATTGTATGACATCACGCCACATCATCAGCTGTGGACTCTGTGATGTCATCGTATCTCCATATATGGCCATCTCCGTATATGGAGATATAAGTCGTCCATGCCCAAGTATGGGCTGGTGAGGTCAGACTTTGTGTGATGCGTAGGTTATCTCCATATATGGAGATTCAACATTCCAGGTGTAACTATGGCTGCCCGTATGACGTGAGAGGTGGAGGCTGTGATATAAGACCGGCATTATCTACCGACAGATTAGTAACAAGATGTCAAAATCGTTGAAGGTTGAATCTCCAGATATGGAGATAACCAACACATCCCTCCATATATGGAGATAACCGATGCAGTGGTGTCCGGTAAGAACTTAACCGAGATGCCTTGAATCGTCACACTCCATATATAGTGTTATCCACATTTCGTGTAGCCGCCCTGTACAGGAAGTGATGTCACAACTCGCTGACATCACCGTCAGGTCCACAGCGTGACCGTCAGGTCACGCTGTGACCTGGCGGTCGCTTATCTCCCGATTCGGGAGTCTTACTGGTAATTTAGACTTGAAAATCCTATGTTTCTATGTCAGCAAATCTGGTTAAAAGAAAAAGAAAAGGTCCTTTTCACTTAACTGGAGCTCAGTTAGTCTGTTCTTGAGAGACTACTATGTCAGTGGTTCTCAAACCTTTTCATGTGAAGGACCCCAAAACTGATATTTATTTGGCAACGGACCCGCATCTCAAAATATCTAGTTCCAGGGACCACCCAGAAGCAAAATTTGAGTTAGAAACATTTGCTTTAAAAATACATATATTCAAAGATTTGCACACATTTTCACGACTTTTTCAAAAATAGCAGATCTACAAGATCTTGTAGATCTGCTATTTTTCAATAGTTAAAGCATTCAATAATTCTACCTAAATGGGTTTATACTGTGCTCAACGTTTTTGGACATCGAAGCTTGTAAATCGTCAATGTTTAGGTGAGTGACGTCGCGGCACAGTAACCCTAACCCTAAAGTCTAGGGGCCCTATCTTTGTCCATGCCTTACCCTCGCTCCTTTCGGAACCTCTCCCTCCGCTATAGCAGCTCCGAGGTGAGGTTCCTCACTCAAGCCATCCACAATCTTTCGGCTGGGGGGAAGCTCTACAGTTCGTGAACACTCTTCTTACCTTTTGTGAACATTCTATCAAAAAAAGTAAAGGTCCTATACCGGTCTCTCATCTGTTTACTTCTCAAGCGTGGAAGAAAATCGAAGCAGCGAGTTGAAATGAAGAGTTTATATCGCTCATTTTGTCAGCCGGTTAGGTGTTTTGCCCACTCTTATTCGTTGTGTCTATACCAGAGGTTTTCAAAGTGGGTGACGGGGCACCCTGGGGTGCGGTGATGGCAGTCCAGGGGTGCCGCGAGATCATTTGATAATATTTGGAATTTATTTGGACACGTAAAAAAATATTTAGTATTGTTTTAAACTTGAAGTACTAAGTTATTTTCAGTCAGTTCTAACCAAAATGGCTATTATCTCAATGTTTTCCTCACAACATAATCGCTAAAATATGCTATAAATATAAGGTGCTGGGAGTGAAAATTAAGAATATCGTCATTGTCAGGCAAAAACCTTGTATCTCCAAGTTTCAAATGTGTATATTTTTTGGTAAAATAAAAGCCCTACTTCATCATACAAAAGTGTCACACAAGTAGTGAAAATAGCAGATCTACAAGCACACAACGCCTCGCGATGTGAGGCGTTGTGTGGATTTTCTTCCATTTCATGGATTTTCTTCCATGCTTGAGAAGTAAACAGATGAGAGACCGGTATAGGACCGTTCTTTTTGGATAGAAGAGTTTGCGAAGTGCGGAGCTTCCCCCCAGCCAAAAGATTGTGGATGGCTTGAGTGAGGAACCTCATCTCGGAGCTGCATAGCGGAGGGAGAGGTTCTGAAAGGAGATAAGCCTTACCCCTTTTTTTATAATTCAAATAGCTGATCTACAAGCTCACAACGTGTCTATTTGAAGTATTTTGAAATGTTTTTCAAAATAGTAAAAAGAAAAAAGGCTAAAAGTTTAGGGATAAGGGGTCCCTAAACGAAAATATAAGTGCTTATGTCTAACCCTAACCTGAAACCACAGTCAATTTGGGAAATGACTGTTTCCCAAATACTACAATGCTTGACCCTCACAAATATAGTAATACAAGAACACGCGTGCATGCACACGCACACGCACGTGCGCACACACACACACACGCGCACACACACACACACACACACACACACACACACACACACACACACACACACACACACACACACACACACACACACACACACACACACACACACACACACAAACAAGACATCAGATACGTTCAGATGAATTAACTACATTGGGCTCAAGGCTCTGCCATTATTCAAGTGCTTTGATGTTTCCCAGCATTTATACATCATCACAGAGCATAAGAACAAGCAGTGATACTGCAGGATAATGAGCTGTAGCACGCCATACTGCTGTACCACACGCACACGCACACACACGCACACACACACGAACGCACGCACACACTACGAAAAGTCCACTCAGTCGACTTCATTACACAAGTCGACTCCCACCAGAGAAAGTCGAAGTTGAAAACAAATTGTGAAAATAGCAGATCTAGATCGGTTATTTTCACAATTTCTGCCTCTATATATTTGACAATTTGGACAATGTTTTCATTTGTCATTTTGGAGGTATTAAAAGTCCTTAAATTGTCACTTTAGAAATGTGCAGATACCCTCTATATACACTTAAAACTTTGGTTTGTTTACTGTTGAGTGAGAAAACAATGTTTCACATTAAGTTAATCATCTGGGGACCCCCCAAAATAATTTGGGGGTCGTGTGTGATGTGATGACGTCATCAAACGATAAAGTCGACTTCAACTCAACTTTTTACTGAGTCGAGTCGACTTGCAAAAATCACAAGTCGTTAATGCCCTAGCACGCACGCACGCACAGTGGTGGAAAAAGGACCCAAATGTTTTACTTAATTAAAAGTATCAATACTGTAATTAAGACATACTCTGTTACAAATGTGATGATGATAAGCTTAACGTGCAACATTGCTTTCTCACTCAACAGTAAACACACATCAAGACACAGCACAAATGTATAGAAATAGGATATCTGCACATTTCTAAAATAACAATTAAGACCATACTGCGTCAAAAGTAATCAACAAACTATACAAAAAAAAATAAGTAAACGCCTCGTAGCGCGAGGCGTTGTGAGCTTGTAGATCTGCTATTTTAGGCTAAAGTAATATGGATGCTTGGGTTCAAGTGGTTAAAGGAGGACCCCCTAGGGGTCCTGGACCCCCCGAGGACCCCCTAGGGGTCCCGGAACCCCTGTAGTGACTCTGAGGACCCCCTAGGGGTCCCAGACCCCCTGTAGTGACTCTTGTTGAAGACCCCTGAGTTTAGACTAAGGAGATACAAGCTTTCTGCCCATCAAGCAATAATATGCAAATTAACTCTCTCACACACACAAACGCAGTGTGTGGGTGGCAAGCCAGGCACTGCGAAACATCTTCCATCCTACATACTTATGTAACACTTTATCTCTCTCTCTCTCTCTCCCTCTCTCTCTCTCTCTCCCTCTCTCTCTCTCTCTTTCTCTCTCCCTCTCTCTCTCTCTCTCTCTCTTTCTCTCTCCCTCTCTCTCTCTCTCTCCCTCTCTCTCGCTCTCCCTCCCTCTCTCTCTCTCTCTCTCTCTCTGTCAGAGCCAGGGGCGTCGCACCACATTCTGGACCATGGGTACAAGGATTCACTGCGGGCCCCCCATGAATGTTCTTCATAGGGGGAGGGGGTTTAACCCATTTAGACTGGGAACAAGTATTTACGCATTATTTTGTGCTTTAACTATTGAAAAGTAGGCCTGGGCCACAGGGTAGTGGGCCACAGGGTAGTGGTCCAGGCTGGGCCACAGGGTAGTGGTCCAGGGTAGTGGTCCACAGGGTAGTGGGCCACAGGGTAGTGGTCCACAGGGTAGTGGTCCAGGGTAGTGGTGGGTCCACAGGGTAGTGGTCCAGGCTGGGCCACAGGGTAGTGGTCCAGGGTAGTGGTCCACAGGGTAGTGGGCCACAGGGTAGTGGTCCACAGGGTAGTGGTCCAGGGTAGTGGTCCACAGGGTAGTGGTCCAGGGTAGTGGTCCACAGGGTAGTGGGCCACAGGGTAGTGGTCCACGGGGCCACAGGGTAGTGGGCCACAGGGTAGTGGTCCAGGGTAGTGGTGGGTCCACAGGGTAGTGGTCCAGGGTAGTGGTCCACAGGGTAGTGGGCCACAGGGTAGTGGTCCACAGGGTAGTGGGCCACAGGGTAGTGGTCCACTGGGCCACAGGGTAGTGGTCCACAGGGTAGTGGTCCAGGGTAGTGGTCCACAGGGTAGTGGTCCACCGGGTAGTGGTCCACAGGGTAGTGGTCCACAGGGTAGTGGTCCAGGGTAGTGGTGGGTCCACAGGGTAGTGGTCCACAGGGTAGTGGGCCACAGGGTAGTGGTCCACTGGGCCACAGGGTAGTGGTCCACAGGGTAGTGGTCCAGGGTAGTGGTCCACAGGGTAGTGGGCCACAGGGTAGTGGTCCACTGGGCCACAGGGTAGTGGTCCACAGGGTAGTGGTCCAGGGTAGTGGTCCACAGGGTAGTGGGCCACAGGGTAGTGGTCCACAGGGTAGTGGTCCAGGGTAGTGGTGGGTCCACAGGGTAGTGGTCCACAGGGTAGTGGTCCAGGGTAGTGGTGGGTCCACAGGGTAGTGGTCCAGGCTGGGCCACAGGGTAGTGGTCCAGGGTAGTGGTCCACAGGGTAGTGGGCCACAGGGTAGTGGTCCACAGGGTAGTGGTCCAGGGTAGTGGTGGGTCCACAGGGTAGTGGTCCAGGCTGGGCCACAGGGTAGTGGTCCAGGGTAGTGGTCCACAGGGTAGTGGGCCACAGGGTAGTGGTCCACAGGGTAGTGGTCCAGGGTAGTGGTCCACAGGGTAGTGGTCCAGGGTAGTGGTCCACAGGGTAGTGGGCCACAGGGTAGTGGTCCACGGGGCCACAGGGTAGTGGGCCACAGGGTAGTGGTCCAGGGTAGTGGTGGGTCCACAGGGTAGTGGTCCAGGGTAGTGGTCCACAGGGTAGTGGGCCACAGGGTAGTGGTCCACAGGGTAGTGGGCCACAGGGTAGTGGTCCACTGGGCCACAGGGTAGTGGTCCACAGGGTAGTGGTCCAGGGTAGTGGTCCACAGGGTAGTGGTCCACCGGGTAGTGGTCCAGGGTAGTGGTCCACAGGGTAGTGGTCCACAGGGTAGTGGTCCAGGGTAGTGGTGGGTCCACAGGGTAGTGGTCCACAGGGTAGTGGGCCACAGGGTAGTGGTCCACTGGGCCACAGGGTAGTGGTCCACAGGGTAGTGGTCCAGGGTAGTGGTCCACAGGGTAGTGGGCCACAGGGTAGTGGTCCACTGGGCCACAGGGTAGTGGTCCACAGGGTAGTGGTCCAGGGTAGTGGTCCACAGGGTAGTGGGCCACAGGGTAGTGGTCCACAGGGTAGTGGTCCAGGGTAGTGGTGGGTCCACAGGGTAGTGGTCCAGGGTAGTGGTGGGTCCACAGGGTAGTGGTCCACAGGGTAGTGGTCCAGGCTGGGCCACAGGGTAGTGGTCCAGGCAGCCTGGGCCACAGGGTAGTGGTCCACAGGGTAGTGGTCCAGGCTGGGCCACAGGGTAGTGGTCCACAGGGTAGTGGTCCAGGCTGGGCCACAGGGTAGTGGTCCACAGGGTAGTGGTCCAGGGTAGTGGTGGGTCCACAGGGTAGTGGTCCAGGGTAGTGGTGGGTCCACAGGGTAGTGGTCCACAGGGTAGTGGTCCAGGCTGGGCCACAGGGTAGTGGTCCAGGCAGCCTGGGCCACAGGGTAGTGGTCCACAGGGTAGTGGTCCAGGCTGGGCCACAGGGTAGTGGTCCACAGGGTAGTGGTCCAGGCTGGGCCACAGGGTAGTGGGCCACAGGGTAGTGGTCCAGGCTGGGCCACAGGGTAGTGGTCCAGGCACCTAGGCTGGTGATCCAGCCCTTGCAGCGTTGCAGGTTCGAGTCCCGATCCTGGCGACCTTTGCTTTGGTCACCCCCCCCCCTCCCCCCCATCTCTCTCCCAGTTTCCTGTCAGCCTACCGTACACCTATCAATAAAGGCAGAAAAAGCCCCCCAAAAATATATATATATCTTAACTATTGAAAAATAGCAGATATAATTTTGTGCAAGTCTTTGAATATTTCAAATCCTTCAAAGGTTTTAAACCTAAACCTGTTTCCCTAAACCTATATTTAGTTCCAGGGACCCCCTAGAAGCAGAATTTGAGTTACAAATGTTTTATTAAAAAACACATATATTCAAAGATTTGCACAAATTTTCAGGACTTTTCAAAATTAGCAGATCTACAAGCTGGTTGTGAGCTTGTACTTCTGCTATTTTTCAATAGCTAAATAATTAAGGCCCCTCCCTCCACCTTGGGCCCTAGTAACTCAGTCCCACTCCACCCCCCCCTTGTGACGCCCCTGCTCAGAGCACACCCATCTCCCGTGGCATCAAAGCAGACGCCACACAGACCCAGACCCTCAGAACGAGCGTATGGTTACATTTGGAAGAGGCACTCAGCTGGAAACCCTCTTTGACAGCCCTCGGAAACCAAACGCTCGTCGGCGCGTCAAAAGAACTCAACTCGTCTGCCCTTCATCGCGTTCCCGTCCGCTGGAGGGCAGAAGCAAGGAGCAGAAACGTGGAAGGAACAAGATCCTTAGCATCTCAAGACGCAAACCCAGCAAACCACTCGTATGTACAGTATGTACAGTAACAACAACACAAGACACACAGTGCCACGGAGGAGACAATGACAGTGGTGGGGAAAAAGTACTCAGGATGTAAAAAGTAAAAGTACCAATGCCGCGATATAGAAATCCTCTGTTAGGGTGCCCACACACCAACATACCTGAGAGTGGAATCCGCCAATGCGTTTCAATGAGAATGGAGCGTTTTTTTTTTTTGCAGAAATCCTCTACTGGCATGAAACCGCTACACACACACACACAAACACACACACAAGCCGCGATCGTGCGTCGCGATCACCGTGCGTCGCGATCACCGTGCAACGCTCGCACAATAGTTCCTCCCCCAGAAATGGTTCAGAATAGGGCACAGTTTCAGACTAAAGCGTGATCTGAGTCTGAAATCAGGCTAAATTGTAAACTGTGATGGATTAAAGTTTAAGCTATTGTCTACACAACCATGGAGTGTGGATTCTTTTTGTGAGATGCTTCACTCAAATGTAAAAGTTTTGGGCAATGGAATGGAATCCTATGGAGAACATGTTGCTTCTGGTACCAGAACAGCGAAACTAGCGGCCAATCATAGGAACTTTCAGTTCTGTGTTTGTTTCATTTTAAATCCGGACAACTGGCCCCCTGGTTTGTAGTCAATTGTCAATATATTTAGTCTTCTATATACAATCTTGTTTAGGCCAAGTCCTATTCTGGAATTCATGAAACAGAGTGAAAGGAACTGTGCCCCCACACAGTAGCACTGTGTTTGCCTGGTTAATATAAGACTCTATCACACACTACACCACGGGGTGGTGTTGTGCGGTCTGGTTTATTAACCAGGCTAGCACATGTGTTTGTCATGGTTTGGTTCAGGAGGTGTAGGACTCAGGCGCAGAACGAACATAGTCAAAGGTAGGGTAGCGAAGATGCAAGGATATTTATTAACAAACGAAGGCAATACAAGAAGGGGAAAACTATACTGGGAAAACTAAGGGCAAAAAGAAAACACGAGGCACAAGACTACTCTAAGACAGGATACACTAGATAACAAGAGCAGGCAACAAGACAGCAAAGTAAACCACAACTTACGATGACGAACCGACAATTAACAGATCTGGTGCCAACCCCGAGTTTCCCGAGTTTGAAAAGGTACCACCCCTGTGCCAACCCCGAGTTTCCCGAGTTTGGGCCGTTTTTGAAGAAAAAACTTTTTTTTTTTTTCTTCTTTTTTTTCAAGCTTTTTTTCCAATTTTTTTTTTTGGACCTCCAGAAATGTATTAGGCATGATTGCGATCACGAAATTGCATGTTTAACCCCCATACCAACCCATTCTTTCAAACATGGCAGCCATGTTTGTTTACATCTGAAGAAAACATAATGGCTAATAAATCATGAATGCCTGAACAGATTTCCAAGCGGATTTGTTTTGTTTGAAAGCTGTGAACAGTGTGCACACACGTGGTGCATCATCTAGGCATGGGCGTGCACGATCCGTGCACTATAAATTACATGGAAGTCTATGGAGACCATGGCATCGCGGGACATTGAAGAGAAAAAATCATTGCAACTTAAGTGTTAACTGGACAAACAGAGGGGTATAAATACACAGGACTAACTAGACAAAGGTGAACTCAAACAACAATCAACACTGGGATTGGCTGGGCCACAATAGGACACAGGAGGAGAACATAACTAATCAAAGTGAGGTTAGACAAGGCAGGAAAACAACTACAGGGGCAGACAGGAAACACTGGGTACAAAACTACAAAATAAAGCAAAACCAAAACACAACAGCGAAACCAAAATACAAGACAAGATATAGAAAGGCAACAAGGCCTAAAGTCCAAAACTCAAAAACAAGGGCAAAGCCTCAAAGTTCAATAACAAATAAAGTCCAGACCAGTTTCTATAGAACAGCCAAAGCTTTCAATCCACAAATATAGTCTTAAAGCCATACTGTGTAAGTTGCTCACCTAGTGGTCATTAGCCCTATAGCGAACCGCGGTCGCGTCCGCGTCTTTCGGCCGTTTTTCGTACCTTCAGACCCCCGCGTCTGCCTCCACCTCGCTGAGATCTATCTTTGGAGGGGTCCCTTGTTCCTGTGCGTTCAGTAATTCCAGAGATACACTCCTTCACCCTGCCTGGTAGGCGAAATTACCTAGAGACTGGATGGTACAAACCGGCGACAACAAAATGGCGACCCCACTTCAAGATGCGATGTGATTGGCCGGCAGTTGTATAACCCTCGCTGTGATTGGCCGGTAGTGTGATGACGCAATTTTGGCGCGAGATCCGGTCCACGGCAAGGATCTCAGTTTACATAATAGAGAAGGCTTTACAGGCTGAAATTCACGGCGCGGATCTTCTAAAACTTTTGTGTTTTAATAGTTAGGAGAATTTTAAGATTTGTTTTATAAAAAAAGTTACATAGTAAAACTTTAAATCTGTACATTCAGTGTCCAGTGTATCTGATTACGTGGTGTCAATGTGGCATGGCTGGCTCCACGCGGCCACGCAGGACCGCGAGGAGCGAACTGTGACAGTGTTTCATAAACCATCAACACGATATGCAAAAGGGTGATGTTTTGGTACAGCTGGAAGAGAAAGAGATTGTACTCACATTGATGAGCTCTATCTCCCAGATCTTCTTGACCAGCTCCATGGACGTGTATCCATTGATGAGGAAGGATTTGGTGTAGTCTCCCAGCTCCAGAGACTCCAGCCACTCCGCCACCGAGGTGGGGTTGTTGCCGTCGTAGCCCACCGGCCGCACCTGCAGCGCAGACACAATGAGTCCCCACATTATGTTGGGAGGTCCCCAGATGATTAACTTAAAGGGCCACTTCACCTCTGGGACAACCCGATCTTATGTTATTGTTGTTTGGGACACAATCAACACAACCCTGAGTTATTTTTGTGTTCAATCTGTGTTTTTATATATTTTAGTATTTCAGCAGGACTAGTGATGCGTTTTGCATGATGCAAAACGCATCACTAGTACATATGCTGAAATACTAAAATATCTCAAAAAACAGATTGAACACAAAAAATAACTCGTTGTGTTGATCGTGTCCCAAACGACAATAAAATAAGATTGGGTTGTCCCAGAGGTGAAGTGGCCCTTTAATGTGCAACATTGTTTTCTCACTCAACAATAAACAAACCAACATTTAAGTGAATGAAGGGTAAGTATCTTCACATTTCTAAAGTGACAATTTAAGGACTTTTTAATACCTCTAAAATGACAAATTAAACATTGGCCAAATTGTCAAATATTAGAGGCAGAAATTGTGAAAATAGCCGATCTACATGCTCACAACGCCTCGCGGCGCGAGGCGTTGTGAGCATGTAGATCTGCTATTTTCACAAGAGAACCGTGTTATACAAAAATGTCAACTCTCAGTGCTCGTCAGGGTAGGGGGGGGGGGGGGGGTCTCCAGTTAAAATAATTATGATTATTTTGGGGGTCGCGGCCTGAAAGAGTTGCGAACCACTGACCTAGGCTGATGGAGGTTCTCAAACATTTTCATGACAAATATTCTTTTGAGCAACTGGACGCCCATACTAGATTTGTGTTGTTAAAATGTTTTCAAACATATTCGATATTGTTCAAAAAACATGTTTTTCAAGATTCTTTCGAAAATAGTAGATCCACAAGCTCATACCGTGTCACAATGCAACACGTTTCTTTTAAATAATATAATGTATATCTGCAAAGTAACTAGTAACTAAAGTTTTCAAATAAACGCAGTGGAGTAAAAGTACAATAGTTTGGATCCGAGATGTATAGTGGAGTAGAAGTTTAAGTACAGAAATGTGGAAATAGTCAAGTGCAAATATTTCAAAACTGTACATATACAATGGTGTGATGTCATCACGTTGTACTTTACAATACAAACCCCAAAATCAATCCTCCAGTTCTAGGCAACACAGAAGAGGGGGAACTTTTTTTTTATTATTTCCACACAACTCCTCTAAGGTATATTAATGATATAGTTCAATATTGAAAATGGGTGGTCTTCCCCTTTACGTACAGTACTTAGTTACTTCTTTACACCACTGACTGCCTAGTACAGGGTCCCCCGATTAGTTTTCCCCAAGGGCCGAATTATGTCTAGGGTACCAAGCTGAGGGCCACAACATTGAATCATGTCTAGGGTACCAAGCTGAGGGCCACAAAATTGAATTATGTCTAGGGTACCCAGCTGAGGGCCACAACATTGCAGGGGGCGACGGTGGCGTTCCCACTACTCCAGCGACAGTTCAGATATCGTCGTTGTCGGGTGAAAATCTTGTATGTTCAAAACCGTTCGTTTTGCATTTATCATTTTAAAAATGATTTAAACTACTTTAATACTAGTGTTGTTGCTGCTCTTATACCACCATTATTACTGGGGTTGGGGGGGGCAGGTACAGTATCCCCCCGCGGGCCGCAAATGGCCCGCGGGCCGCCTATTGGGAAACCCTGGCCTAGTAGAACTGTAACAACAGCTAATTAGAGAGCTAAACAACACCACCAATAGCAGACACAGTCTACAGTGTGAGGCTGTGTGTGTGCGTGCGTGCGTGCGTGCGTGCGTGCGTGCGTGCGTGAGTTCACTTTTACATAACAGTCAACAGCTTCACAAGGTTCAAGGTGCCTCCGGTGGGCGATGAAATCACTACTCCTCATTAAAGTGGTGTGTGTGTGTGTGTGTGTGTGTGTGTGTGTGTGTGTGTGTGTGTGTGTGTGTGTGTGTGTGTGTGTGTACGCAAGCGTGAGTGTGTGAGAGACTTGGGGATAGCGATGGAGACAGCAGATGAGACTACAGAGGGAGGATGTGAAAGGGAAGGGGGGGAGGGAGGGGGGGGGGGGCGGCTGGGAGTTTTAAGTGTTTGGAAAGTTGAAGGAGACGAGAGGAGAAAGTGCTGACTGAGACGCTCTGTGTGGAGCTGCTTATCTCTGGACGACACACACCCTTCTATTACATTATACTTGTGAGGACATTTAATTACAAAAAAAAA
This sequence comes from Nannobrachium achirus, assembly GCF_963921795.1. NCBI lineage: Eukaryota > Metazoa > Chordata > Actinopteri > Myctophiformes > Myctophidae > Nannobrachium > Nannobrachium achirus. The sequence continues at coordinate 49,346,019 of NC_137830.1, forward strand.
GTTTTCATAATCTTTTGCCATTGTTAACTCTAACCCTAAAGCATGAGTTTAACCATGCACCGGTGTCGCACACATTAACATGTGAGCTTGTATATCTATACTGTACTTCAATATGTGAGTGCGTTTTTTTTTAAACATACTGTTTCCTGGGGGAACCAGGAAAGTCCTCACAATTGTCAAATGGACCCTTACAGTGTACAAATGGAACCCTTATGGGTCCATCCGTCCATTGGACACTATCCTTTCTTTTTTCTTTTTCCATTTCATTACTTGTGCCAGCCAGTGAAGCAAGGCGCTGTGTTCAGTTTTCATGTTGCGTCCTCTGCGGAGAATATAGTATGTTAAGGGTGCAACGGTTTACAAAATACACGATTCGGTTCGATATTTTGGTGTCACGGTTCGATACTTTTTCCGATACAAAAAAATAAACAGAAATGTCCTTGATTTATGTAATTACAGTGTGTAAAAGTGAGGCACTTGCATGTGAAGGGGAACCTCGTGTAAGAAAAATGCATCACCGACTGGTAACAGTAATTGTAAAATCCACCTCTCATAACAACACAAGGTACTGTTCTAAGGATGACATGAGCCTACTCTCCAACCACGTGAAGAAAGCTCAGAAGCACTTAAAGGAGTCATCCAGACCAAAACACATATAGGGTTAAATCTGTCTTTTATCATACCCCTTTATACCTGCTTTAGTCGATTTGTTTCATAGCTGCCCCTGTTGCTAGATTTCGGCTGCCCCTGTTGCTAGATTTTGCGGGCCCTCTCATAACTAACAGAGTGTATAGCCTTTATACTAGTGCGGTTATTTCTTCAGCTTCAAAGTTAGTATTTTTTTATTGGATTGTGTTTACACAACGTCCTGAGACCAACCAAACCGCTGTTTTGACCTCACAGGCACCCTTACTTGTCAAACGGCTTCTGCTCTGCACCAGAGCAGGGAGAGGAGAGGCTAGAAAGAGAGGGGAGGGAGGGGTCGGTTTGACAAGTAAGGGTGCCTGTGAGGTCAAAACAGCGGTTTGGTTGGTCTCAGGACGTTGTGTAAACACAATCCAATAAAAAAATACTAACTTTGAAGCTGAAGAAATAACCGCACTAGTATAAAGGCTATACTCTCTGTTAGTTATGAGAGGGACTGCGAAATCTAGCAACAGGGGCAGCCGAAATCTAGCAACAGGGGCAGCTATGAAAAAAATTGAATAAAGCAGGTATAAAGGGGTATGATAAAAGACAGATTTAACCCTATATGTGTTTTGGTCTGGATGACTCCTTTAAACAGAGTGGAGTTACACTATGTAAAGGTTGGTCTTTGCCTGAATGCCAATACAACTGAGGAGATCAATCAAAACATCAAATCGGCACATGAACATCCACCTTTGATAACAACAGGAAGTACTAAGATCCTAAAGTGAGGAAGGCACTTGGCTGCACAGTGGGAAAAGAATAGAATAAGTGCAGGGGCGTCACAAGGGGGGGGGGGGGGACTGAGTTACTAGGGCCCAAGGTGGAGGGGCCCTTAATTATTTTATACTTTAGCTATTGAAAAATTGCAGATCTACAAGCACTCGGTGCCACGCTGCGAGCTTGCAGATCTGCTATTTTTGAAAAGTCGTGAAAATGTGTGCAAATCTTTGAATATATGTACTTTTTAAGCGAACATTAGTAACTCAAATTTAGCTTCTGGGGGGTCCCTGGAACTTAATATTTTGAGATGGGGGGTCCGTGGCCAAATACATATAACTTTGGGGGTCCTTCACATGAAAATATTTGAGCACCACTGACAACATAGGTTTTTCAAAAAGCCTTAGAAGGATTTGAAATATTCAGACTCCGCACAAATGTTCAGTCGGTGCCGCGCTGTGAGCTTGTATATCTGCTATTTTTCAATATTTAAAGTACAGAATGTGAGTGAATCCTTGTACCCAGGGCCCAGAATTTGGTGTGACACCCCTGATGAAGTGTACAATACAATACATCTTAAAAATATATCTTAATAAACGTCCTCTTTCCGATAGTCTTGGACAATACGCTGCATAAGTCCTGAAAAATGTTAACCCTATGGATCTAAAAGTAGACTGATATGTTTCCCACGCATTCAGTACTTTCAAACCAAACTGCCCATGTCAATTACAATAAACATGGGCTACGGCAGGGGTTTTCAAAGTGGGTGACGGGGCACCCTGGGGTGCCGTGACGGCAGTCCAGGGATGCCAGCGAGATAACTTGATAATATTTCGAATTTATTTGGACACTTGAAAAAATGTGCTTGTAGATCTGCTGTTTTCACTAGTTTAAATCGTGTAATAGATGATAAATACAAAACAAACGGTTTTGGACATACAAGGTTTCCACCCGACAACGACAATATGCTATAAATATAAGGTGATGGGAGTGAAAATTATAATGTAGGGCTGCCTTGGATTAAAATAAATATTTATGGGGTGCCCTGAGACAAAAATGTTTGGGAACCCCTGGGCTAGAGAACAAAAGGCGCAAGTTGTTATCTCGACAGACTGCAGTCTAGTCCTCTAGTTCTCTGTGGAGTTTGACTCTACATGAGAGAGAGTGAACTGAGTCTGTGAGTGTGAGAGAGAGAAAGACAGACAGACACATACTTCCCACAGATCATAAACCACACAAAGAGAGTTTGGAAACATGACCAATGATGAAAAACTCCCATTTCTACTGGGAGAAGAATGTACAATGTGCAAACACAGCAGCAAGATTTGTGAGCTGCTGTGATAGGAGAAGGATATCAAATGGAACCCAACCACCTTAAAGACTATATGGTGGTGTATACATCCTTGCACTGTCTGCATCCAGTAATCTCTTCAAATTGTACATGTTTTATTTTGATAGTTTTATATTGATTGATTGTATTGTATTGTGTACACTTCTGCTTTGGTAAAGTTAAACGTATGTTTTCTCATGCCAATAAAGCCCATTGAATTGAATTGAATTGAATTGAATTGAATTGAATTGAAAAAAATAAATGAGAGCGAGGATCACATGCTGAGGGCATGCTGTATACGTATCTGTAAAACAAAAAAAAACACGTTATGTATATCTTACTATTTCTTATTTTCTTACATTTTACTATGAGACTGAGGAGTAGGGCTCAATAAGCATTATGCTTCTCCCCATTCCCCTTTTTTTAGTGCTTTGGACACTATCATGACAAATGGACTCGAACTTTAACTTTTCTTCTTTATTTATGTATGTATTATTACCTTTTGATACTATACTACTATGTTCAGATGCACTGATAACAAACAAGCACTTTTATTAACACATGGGCTGCTAAGGTTTATAACATTTCTAGCTGTTGCTGCTGCCACCATTCACTTACGCTTTATTTTGAAGTGCCTCGGAAGCTTCGTGCGTGTGCACGTGGGTGTCCGCTGACGATTGAGGAAGATAATCCCTTTGTTTACAAAAGCTCGCGAAACTATAATCCAAACGGGAGCCGACCATCGCGGTAAAGTGTCGCCATGAAAACAATCAGATCTAAGCCCTTCTTATGTTTCAAAGTAGAATGTAAAGCAATACAAGCTGCCTCCGCCATTTTCTACCTCTCTCTCTCACTGCCTGTGTCTGCTGCGGGGTGACGTAATGGACTCGGGTCATTCAGAGGGCAGCCAGCAGCGTGTACAGTTAACCCTATGTTGCCTCGTCTGTCAACGAGATAACTCCTTTTGGCAGGGGGACACCTAGTGGCCTTAACTCGTCACTGAACGAGTTTGGCTCCCAAGTTGTTAACTGTCCAAAAGAGCTGAAAAGATGAAAATGAACTGAACTGAAGTGAAGGAGGGCAGGGACTCATAGACATTACATCTCGGTGGTGGTGGCCTTTAGACTGAGGACAGTGCAGAGGCTGATATATGTATTTGACTGGTATAAAAGGACTGTCATATCTTGTTTCTCTATTGTGCAGCAGGTGGTTTTCACTGTTTACAGTGATAAGGTTTTTCTCCAGTGTGGATACGTTGGTGTCTCTTCAGATGACAACTGACTGAAACTCTTGTCACACCCTTTACAGTACCTTACTTACTTACGCCTATTACCCCTTCTGGGGCTTAGGCCGCCGACAAGAGTTCTCCAAGCATCTCTGTCCTGAGCCAACATCTCAAGCTTTCCCCAGGTGTGGCCCATGTTCTTGGCATCTGCCTGAAAGTCTCGGCGCCAGGTGTTTCGTGGCCGACCTCTCTTTCTTTTCCCTTGAGGGTCCCACTTGAGGGACTGTCTTGTGATGTTTGAGGCTGGTTTACGGAGAGTATGGCCTGTCCATCTCCAACGCCGTTGGAGGATCTCTTCATCTGCTGGCTTTTGGTTGGTACGTTGCCACAGTTCTTTGTTGCTGATGGTGTTAGGCCAGAGGATCTGGTGGATTCGTCGCAGACAGGTATTGATGAGTGACTGGATTTTATCTGTGGTGCTTACTGTGGTCCTCCATGTCTCAGCACCGTAGAGTAGGACTGACTTCACATTGCTGTTGAAGATCTTGATCTTTGTTGTGATGGCCAGGTCTTTTGGGCTCCAGATGTTTTTTTAGTTGGAGGTAAGCTACCCTGGCCTTGCCAGTCCTGACTCTAACATCTGCGTCTGTTCCACCCTGCTTGTTGACAATGCTGCCAAGGTAGGTGAACTCGTCAACCTCCTCCAGAGGTACCATTAAAAGAAGAAATACACGCAAATCGGTACACAGTATGTCTACACTCATGTCATCAACGTGGATCTGTCCCATTTAGCGCCACCCTCATGACGATTTTTTAAAACATATTTTTGGACACTGCTCCTACACAATTTGCCCTAAAATCACGCAAACCGGTACACAGTATGTCTACACTCATGTCATCAACATGGATCTGTCCCATATAGCGCCACCATGAGGCCAATTTTTTCAAACACATTTTTGGACACTGCTCCTACACATTTTGCCCTAAAATCATGCAAATCGGTACACAGCATGTCTACACTCATTTCATCAACATGGATCTGTCCCATATAGCGCCACCATCTGCCCGATTTCTTCAAACACATTTTTGGACACTACTCCTTCACATTTTGCCCTAAAATCACGCTGCGACCTGACGGTCGCTTATCTCCCGATTACGGAGTCTTACTGGTAATAATAAAAGAAAATAAAAAACAGTATGGTATGGTTGAACCTGTCAGGGGTTTTGAGCCTCCCACCTGCATCACTCTCAGGATATAAGTCACTTAAGCCTCTCCACCACCACCTCCAGGTCACACAGCAAGAGAAAAAGGTTTTTCTCCTGTTTGCCCAGCCAGCACGCCCACATGGGTCCCGCATGGGTACGAGGGTGGGCTACTTGGGTACCACGTGGGCATGGGCTTGAAGTGGGCAAATTACATGGGTCCCACGTGGGCTACACGTGGGATAACTGGGCATGGGATGGAAGTGGGCTTCCTCACGTGGTTCCCGAATGGGCTACAAGTGGGATAACTGGGCATGGGATGGAAGTGGGCTTCCCCACATGGTTCCCACATGGGCTACATGTGAGATAACTGGGCATGGGTTGGAAGTGGGCTGGCCCATGTGGTTCCCGCATGGGCTACATGTGGGATAACTGGGTATGGGATGGAAGTGTGCTGGCCCACATGGTTCCCACATGGGCTACATGTGGGATAACTGTGCATGGGTTGGAAGTGGGCTGGCCAACTTTGTTCCAACATGGGCTACATGAGGTCTAATGGCATGGGATGGACGTGTGGCTTGCCCACGTGGTTCCCACGTGGGCTACATGTGGGCTAACTGGGCCTGGAATGGATGTGGGCTTGCCCACGTGGTTCCCGCATGGGCTACATGTGGGCTAACCGGGCATGGGATGGACGTGGGCTGGCCCACTTGGTTCCCGCATGGGCTACATGTGGGCTAGCTGGGCTTGGGATGGAAGTGGGCTGGCCCACTTGGTTCCCACATGGGCTACATGTGGGCTAACTGGGCATGGGGCGTGCTGGCTGGGTGGATAGGCTGGTGACTCTTCAAGTGACCTAACTGACTAAAACTCTTGTCACACTGTTTACAGTGATAAGGTTTTTCTCCAGTGTGGATACGCTGGTGAATCTTCAGGTCGCTTAACTGACTAAAACTCCTGTCACACCGTTTACAGATGAAAGGTTTTTCTCCTGTGTGGATACGCTGGTGTCTCTTCAGGTGACTTAACTGACTGAAACTCTTGTCACACTGTTTACAGTGATAAGGTTTTTCTCCAGTGTGGATACGCTGGTGTATCTTCACGTTCTTTAACAGACTGAAACTCTTGTCACAATGTCCACAGTGATAAGGTTTTTCTCCTGTGTGGATACGCTGGTGAATCTTCAGGTCGCTTAACTGACTAAAACTCCTGTCACACTGTTTACAGATGAAAGGTTTTTCTCCAGTGTGGATACGCTGGTGTGTCTTCACGTTCTTTAACAGACTGAAACTCTTGTCACAATGTCCACAGTGATAAGGTTTTTCTCCAGTGTGGATACGCTGGTGTTCCTTCAGGTGACTTGACTTACTGAAACTCTTGTCACACTGTTTACAGATGTGAGTTTTCTTATAAGTCGGCTGATGTGCCTTCACTTCGCCTGGTTGAGTTAAAGTCTTGGTAAACGTTTGATGACTGTAATATCGTGGTTCGTCTGTGTCTCCAGGTTCCCGGCTGGTTACAGTTCTGGCGATTTGCTGGAGGGATTCTGGGATCTGTCCATTTATGGACATTTGGCAGTAGAGGTCGTCATGGCTCGATTGAGATCTGGAACAGCAGACCGTAGTCTGGGAAGATCGAGACCACACTCCTTCCTGGAGTGGCGGTTCATCAGACAATCTGCATCTATAACATGACAGTGATAGGGAGTTTTAGGTTCTGTTGGGTAATGGACAATGAATTTATCCTCTTTCCGAATCCCTATATGTTTTTTGTCTCTCTCGCTGAATCCTCTGGTTTCTGAGGAATGAAATGGAATTCAAAAATATTTTCAAATCTTATATATGCCGAGCAAAGCTCTGGTCTGACCTCACTCACAACACAACCGGGGTTGCCATGCATACCTGACAACACCGATGTGTGCAGGCTGCCGGCCAGCGAAAGTAGTACTCGCTGGCGCATAAGTAGGCCATATATGGACATGCGTGCACAAGAGGCAAGTTGGCACCTCGACAGAGTGCAGTCTAGTTTCGACCTTTATTTAATTCTCTGAGAACACACCGAGGGCTGGGTCCCTCTTTTTCATTTATTTAATTCTCTGAGAACACACCGAGGGCTGGGTCCCTCTTTTTCAGCGGCGAAGAGATTACAACAACAACACAAAAGGGAATACAGAATATGTAAACTAGTAAAATGCCACAGATTACATCCGAAATCTCCATATATGGCCATAAAACAGATTTTGTTTCTGGGAATGCCCATATATGGACTTTTTATTTTATCCTTTATTAATAATAATACACGGAGATCCCTATCTGAACCAGCCACACAGATATGGGCTATGGCTTGGCCAATGGCCATCTGGCCAGTGATATATATCCGAGTGGTTGTTTAGGCTAAAACCTTTATAAACCGTTAAATGGACCAATATTTATATAAAATATATATTCGAAAAGCATGGTGGGGCCCCTTTAAACAGGAAATGCATTTTCAGGTCGGTATATACATTTTATCCAATCAGGATGGAGATTAAACAAGTGAAAACAGAAGAAATAAACAGACAAAATTGAAACGGAACACCTTTATGCTGATAAATGGTTACTCTCTCCTGGTTGGCTGAAGGCTTGTCACCTATACCTGAAAATGTATTTTCTGTTTATTAACTTTTTTGGTGCCATGATTTTTTCTCTTCAATGTCCCGCGATGCCATGGTCTCCATAGACTTCCATGTAATTTATAGTGCACGGATCGTGCACGCCCATGCCTAGATGATGCACCACGTGTGTGCCCACTGTTCACAGCTTTCAAACAAAAAAATCCGCTTGGAAATCCATTCAGGCATTCATGATTTATCAGCCATTATGTTTTCTTCAGATGTAAACAAATATGGCTGTCATGTTTGAAAGAATGGGTTGGTATGGGGGTTAAACATGCAATTTCGCGATCGCGATCATGCCTAACACATTTCTGGAGGTCCAAAAAACATTTGTGACTCAGCATGACTGAGGGGCAGTCATTTCGGAAGGCATGGTTTTTCACTACTGCTAATATGATTTTTTTTTTTTTTTTTTTTCTAAAATGAGAAAAGCCACAAATGCATCTCAAAATATCTAGGCTACATTTCACTTAAACGCCAGAGCTTAACTCTGCATGTAAATAAGACTTTTTTTAATTAATGTGAGAGATTGTCAGGTCATTTGGTTATATTGAAGTTTTGAATGTTTTGTACTGTGTGGTTTGCTTTTTTATTTTTACTGTTACTATGTATACACTTTTGTTCTGCACTGTAAAGCACTTTGAGCTGCATTCTGTCATGAAAGGTGCTATATAAATAAAGTTTCATTCATTCATTCATTTGCAGGTTAGACATTTATTTAGAACTTGAATATCTCAAAAGTAGTATTTCAGCATGGCATCATTCTATAAGCCATATCTTCAAAACTGTTGGGTCAATCTCCACAACCAATATATCATTTTGTAGCTATGATCCTCAGCTTTCAAATGAAATGAAAGAATGAAAATGAGAGAAAATGCAATGACTAGCCGTCAGCTGCGCTGGGACATATTTTTGAGGAAAAAAAAATTGAAAAAAAAAAATGTTTTTCTTCAAAAACGGCCCAAACTCGGGAAACTCTGGGTTGGCACAGCGGTGGTACCAATACAAACTCGGGAAACTCGGGGTTGGCACCATATGTGTTAAAGTGATCCCTGACTAATACAACAAATATGTCTTAATACATTATAACTGTCCTCTATAACTACAATGTAAAATTAAAAACACCTTAAATATTTTATTTCTTCTAGAAATAGCTAATCTTTCACTCAGTAGGGGAAATGCCTGTCGCAAGTTGATGATGTCATAAATGTAATGTGTCATTTTTATGGCATGCATGTGCAAAAAAAAACAAAACACGAACACATTTGAAATATTGATTTGTTGCTCATATTAACCATAGGAAGTATTACGTTTGTTTTTATTTTCACATGCATGCCATAAATTCCATAGGGATAGATCACACTTGACATTTATGACATCATCAACTTGCGACGGACTTGCACGCAAGTTGCACGCTTTTTCAAAAATAGCAGACATATAAGCTCACAGCGCGGCACTGAGTGCCGTGCTGCGATCTTGTAGATCTGCTATTCTTTCTGCTTGTAGATTGGCTATTTTTTCTGCTTGTAGATTTGCTATTTCTTCAATAGTTAAAGTTATACCATGTAACTTTTTTTATAAAACAAATCTTAAAATGGTCCTAGCTGTTAAATCGCTAAAGTTTTAGGAAGTACACTGCAGTGTTTACACTGGAGGAGTCTAGCATGTAACTCCCCAGCCGCTGCTCGTAGAAGGACACGGGAGACCTCATTGAAAGCGTCTCGGCGAGGCGAGGCGGACGCGGTGGTCTGACGGCCTGGTCCGCGAGCGAAAAAACGGACGAAAAAAGCAAACGCGACCGCGGTTTGCTATACTGCTACAGACCACCAGTTGAGCAACTTACACAGTATAGCTTTAAAGCACAACATTTGAGTCCTTGTACCCAGCGCCCAGGATTTTGTGCGACACCCCTGCGCACGCACGCACGCACGCACGCACGCACGCACGCACGCACGCACGCACGCACGCACGCACGCACGCACGCACGCACGCACGCACGCACGCACGCACGCACGCACGCACGCACGCACGCACGCACGCACGCACGCACGCACGCACGCACGCACGCACGCACGCACGCACGCACGCACACACACACACACACACACACACACACACACACACACACACACACACACACACACACACACACACACACACACACACACACACACACACACACACACACACACACACACACACACACACTCTCTCTTCCGTTCTGTCAGTAATCCATGTGTGTGTTATTTCAAACCCCACTATTCTATTCTTGCAGTATTGATCGTTCTCCCACCTTTCAATCAATCCTCCTTTCCCATCTCGCCTCGTCTGGGAAGGTACTGTGTGTGTGTGTGTGTGTGTGTGTGTGTGTGTGTGTGTGTGTGCGTGTGCGTGTGCGTGCGCGTGTGCGTGCGTTCGTGAATAAGACATTGTCTGTCTGTCTGTCTGTCTGTCTGTCTGTCTGTCTGTCTGTCTGTCTGTCTGTCTGTCTGTCTGTCTGTCTGTCTGTGTCGTGCTTATACCTGTGAACACACAGACAGACATACAGTGTGCACTGTATGATTGATGGCAGTGTTTCTTTGCTACTTTGGATCAAGCTGTGCCAAGGGGGGGAGAGAGACAGAAAGAGAAAAATGCCACCTTAAATGCGTCTTAACCACCTTAAAGGACAACTCCTCCCTAAATCACTTCTAAGCTCATTTTCCTACTTTCCATGCAGGGGTCTATTAGGCAGAAATGCCCCTGTTGTCCAGTTTCTCCACCAGAACCCAGCAGCCCTTATAACACAGAGTGGAGTCTATAAGCCTATCACTTTTACACTATTTGTTGTGGTCAAAAGTCTTTTTATTTTTCATGAATCATGAAGCCGAATGCTCAGCCCAAAACATGATTTATGAGATTGTGATGGCTTGTGTGGGACAACCAAGACATGGATGTGTTTGTAACTAGTGACACATTCATGAAAAAGAAAATCACTTTTGACCACAAAAAGCGATAGTCTTATGCACCTGTTTCCGCCAGAATTGACTGTAGAATTATTTGTGGGACATATCCGGTTAACAGCAGACATACAAGCTCACGTTGCGTCGCAGATGCAACCGCTGTGAGCTTGTAGATCACACTCGGCTTCGGCGCTGGAAATGCCGCAACGCCTTCTGCGCAATGCACGATGGGACGTTGGAAAGTTATGGATACTGTAGGCTCCACTCTATGTTATGAGAGCTGCTGGGTTCTGCTGGAGAAACTGGACAACAGGGGCATTTATGCATAATAGACCCCATGGACAGTCATAATATAAGTAGGAAAATGAGCCTAGAAGTGATTTGGGGAGGAGTTTTCCTTTAACCACAAGTGGAAAAAGTTGTTTTTACCAAACCTAACAGGATGAAATAGTCAGTGTTACCTTAAAGGTGATACACCATGCATTTAAAAAGTATTTATGTCATATTGTTTATGTCCCAAAAACGTTTTTCAAAAGGTTTGAGGCTAAATTACCACTCCTGAATAGAGGGCCTCTCATTTTTGAATGGCTCTCAGAGCATTCCCCCCCCCCCCCCCCCCCCCCCCCCCCAAAAAAAAATAAAATATATATATTTAAAAAAAAAAAAAAAAAAAAAAAAACGGCCGTTTATGACGTCACAAACGGCAGCAGATCTGGACAGCCTGTTTTGAGAACCCGTGGGATGCTTTTAACCTCCACCTTCCCAAAACCAGAGAAAGACACAACGGTCTGAAATGGGACTTTGTGAGGATAGAAGGTGCTAGTGGGACCCCAAAAAAAGGTTTTAAAATAGGAAAAGTGAATTTTCATGGTGTATCACCTTTAAGGAAATTGAAGTGTCAAATGAATCATGGAGATTTGAATTGAATTACTGAATCAATCTTTTCTCCACTAGTTTTGGCTAGATTTCTCAAATCAAATAGCAGAACTACAATGCTACTTTCACTATCTTGAATTGTTTTTAAAATAATAAATACAAAATGAACAGTATTACAGTTTTGGACATACAAGGTTTCCAGCCAACAACAACAAAATGGTGTGTG
>NC_137830.1:49367880-49377880 GCF_963921795.1 Nannobrachium achirus
CCCAGTGCAGCTTGTCTCCGTGGACCATAACAAGGTCCACGTTCTGCCCAGTGCAGCTTGTCTCCATGGACCATAACAAGGTCCACGTTCTGCCCAGTGCAGCTTGTCTCCATGGACCATAACAAGGTCCACGTTCTGCCCAGTGCAGCTTGTCTCCGTGGACCATAACAAGGTCCACGTTCTGCCCAGTGCAGCTGTCTCCGTGGACCATAACAAGGTCCACGTTCTGCCCAGTGCAGCTTGTCTCCGTGGACCATAACAAGGTCCACGTTCTGCCCAGTGCAGCTTGTCTCCATGGACCATAACAAGGTCCACGTTCTGCCCAGTGCAGCTTGTCTCCATGGACCATAACAAGGTCCACGTTCTGCCCAGTGCAGCTTGTCTCCGTGGACCATAACAAGGTCCACGTTCTGCCCAGTGCAGCTTGTCTCCGTGGACCATAACAAGGTCCACGTTCTGCCCAGTGCAGCTTGTCTCCGTGGACCATAACAAGGTCCACGTTCTGCCCAGTGCAGCTGTCTCCGTGGACCATAACAAGGTCCACGTTCTGCCCAGTGCAGCTTGTCTCCGTGGACCATAACAAGGTCCACTTTCTGCCCAGTGCAGCTTGTCTCCATGGACCATAACAAGGTCCACGTTCTGCCCAGTGCAGCTTGTCTCCGTGGACCATAACAAGGTCCACGTTCTGCCCAGTGCAGCTTGTCTCCGTGGACCATAACAAGGTCCACGTTCTGCCCAGTGCAGCTTGTCTCCATGGACCATAACAAGGTCCACGTTCTGCCCAGTGCAGCTTGTCTCCGTGGACCATAACAAGGTCCACGTTCTGCCCAGTGCAGCTTGTCTCCGTGGACCATAACAAGGTCCACGTTCTGCCCAGTGCAGCTTGTCTCCATGGACCATAACAAGGTCCACGTTCTGCCCAGTGCAGCTTGTCTCCATGGACCATAACAAGGTCCACGTTCTGCCCAGTGCAGCTTGTCTCCATGGACCATAACAAGGTCCACGTTCTGCCCAGTGCAGCTTGTCTCCATGGACCATAACAAGGTCCACGTTCTGCCCAGTGCAGCTTGTCTCCGTGGACCATAACAAGGTCCACGTTCTGCCCAGTGCAGCTTGTCTCCATGGACCATAACAAGGTCCACGTTCTGCCCAGTGCAGCTGTCTCCATGGACCATAACAAGGTCCACGTTCTGCCCAGTGCAGCTTGTCTCTGTGGACCATAACAAGGTCCACGTTCTGCCCAGTGCAGCTTGTCTCCATGGACCATAACAAGGTCCACGTTCTGCCCAGTGCAGCTTGTCTCCGTGGACCATAACAAGGTCCACGTTCTGCCCAGTGCAGCTTGTCTCCGTGGACCATAACAAGCTCCACGTTCTGCCCAGTGCCTGCCACACAGCAACCCGGGCCTTGCCAGGGGCTGGCAGGCAGTAAACAATCCATTAGGAGCTGTGGCAGGAAATGTACTTCTAAAGTAACCTCGTGTTTAACATTTTAACAGCCGGTCAAACAAACCAAATCAACACAGCTAATCTGTCTCTAAAGTGAGTAAAACACCACGCGGAGAAATCCTCCGTGTTCATTTAACTGGCGGGCGCCAGTGGCTCAGGAGGTAGAGCGTCCGCAGTTCAATCCTGGGCTCCCCTAGAGCAGGGGTTCCCAAACTTTTTAGTCTCAGGGCACCCCATGAATATTTTTTTAATCCGAGGCACCCCTGCATTATAATTTTCACTCCCAGCACCTTATATTTATAGCATATCGTCGTTGTCGGGTGTAAACCTTATATGTCCAAAACCGTTCGTTTTGTATTTATCATCTATAAAATGTACAAAACTAGTGAAAACAGCAGATCTACCAGCACACAACGCCTCGCATCGCGAGGCGCGGCTGTTTTCACTAGTTTTGTGCGACAGTCTTGTATGATGAAGCAGGGCCTTGCTTTACCAAAAAACGTAGACATTTGAAACTTGGAGATACGAGGTTTATGCCCGAGAGTGACAATATTTTAGTGATTATGCGAGGAAAACGTTGAGATAATAGCCATTTTGGTTAGAACTGACTGAAAATAATGTTGTACTTCAAGTTTAAAATGATACTAAATATTTTTGTCCAAGTGTCCAAATAAATTCCAAATATTATCAAATGACTTCGCGGCACCCCTGGACTGCCGTCGCGGCACCCCAGGGTGCCCCGTCACCCACCTTGAAAACCCCTGCCCTAGAGTTAGTGTCTAAGGGCTCTATTTTGATTGTCTTAAGTACCAGCTCTTATGCCTTAACTTTAAGGCCTGTCCATACCGTCTCCGACCACCAAACTTTTCGTCAGAAAGGTCCGGTTCAATTACAAAATGTTATCACTTGAATCTTCTGAAAAGCATTACCCCGAATTAAGAGTTCGGAAAGCTGCACGTCGGAAAGACAGAACTCCTGTTGTACCTTGCTCTTACTGTACTTACTGTACTCTGTACTCTGTTCTTGTTTTTTCTTTTTATCTTTTTCATACTTCTCTGTAACTTTGTAAATAACCTTATACTGCTGTGCTGCCTCTGGGCAACACATTTTCCCCCTTGGGATAATAAAGGTATCTATCTATCTATCTATCTATCTATCTATCTATCTATCTATCTATCTATCTATCTAACTCTCCGACGAAAGGTTCGGTGGTCGGAGACAGCATGGACAGGCCTTAAAGTTAAGGCATAAGAGCTGGTATTTAAGACAATCAAAATACAGCCCGAAGAGTCCTTGAGCAAGACTCTGAACCCCTAGTTGGTGCCATAGGTTGGTGCCTCGCATGGTCGGTATATTGACGTGTGTGTGAATGGGTGAACGTAATGCACAATCTCTGTAAAAGCACCTTGGATAAAAGGTGCCATATAAATGCATCGTTTACCATTTAACTCGGAACACGTTTTCAAAACGGACCCTTAATAAAGGACATTTTCCTCTGCTCTGGAGGATTGTCTCCGCGCTCCAGAGCGGTCCTTTGCTGCAGGGTAAAACCTAACCGCTGTAATAACCTTGGCTCCCATCAGGGGTGTCGCACCAAATTCTCGGCCCGGGGTACTTTAACTGTTGAAAAATGGTAAAAGTCTTTGAATGTTTCAAATCCTTCCGAGGTTTCTTTGAAAAACCTAAGTTTCTATGTCAGTGGTCCTCAAACTGTTTCATGTGAAGGACCCCCAAAATTATATGTATTTGGCCACGGACGCCCATCTCAAAATATTTCGTTCCAGGGACCCCCCAGAAAAATACATATTTTCAAAGATTTGCGCACATTTTCACTACTTTTCAAAAATAGCAGATCGACAAGCTCGCAGCGCGGCACTCGGTGCCGCGCTGTGAGCTTGTATATCTGCTATTTTTCAATAGTTAAAGTATAAAATAATTAAGGCCCCTCCACCTTGGGCCCTAGTAACTCAGTCCCACTTTTCCCCCCGTTGTGACGCCCCTGGCTCCCATAACGTTGGGAGTATTAGTGAAGCCTGGATATGGAGTCTCCCACGAGTCCCTTTCTTTAAACATCCCACGCATCAACAGCTACGCCCGGGCCTTAGTAAACAATGGAGTTCAGAGACCACCGCACCCCCCCCCCAGGCTGATCAACAGAGCCCAGAGCATGCTAATACTACAGCATGCATCAGGCCAGAGTAATGGTTCACAGAGGCTTGGAGAGGGATTCCAAGGTCGGGCATGGACAGTGGTGAAAAGTACATTTACTTAAGTAAAACTTTGAGGTAGGCCTACATGTATTTGCACTTTACTTGAGTAATTCCAATTTCCAATACTTTTACTTAATTTTATGGTTACCACAATCATTCCATGCAAGGCCCCTCATAGAGAGACATAACTAGCTTGTTAACATTTGATCGCCCCATCCTCACTCTCTCACTCTAGACGGACAAGAATAAACGGCAATAACGCATACATAACTCTTCTTTTTCCATACTTTAATCCAGGGGTCTTCAACAGGGGGTCCGGGACCCTGGCGTAACTACTACTATAATGATGGGGAACATTATAGCCGAAAATAGCAGATCTGCAAGCCCGCAGATGGCATAGGCAACAGACAAGTTGCAAATACACACACTGTAATGTACAGGTATTTCACAAAAAGGTTTAATCTTTTTTACAATATGGGGTCCCTGCTTCGTCTCTCTGTCAGCTAAGGGGGTCCTTCCTTGGCCTGAAAAAGGTTTAAGACCCCTGCTTTAAAAGTCTTGAGTTTGCCGACAGAGAAACAGCAAGCAACCAAAAACAATGATTCTTCAAAACAGGCTTGGCTGATTTTACTTATTTTATGTAAATTGCTATAGTTCCTTTGCTTTGTTTACCAATGAGTTGAAAAGCCTACATTGTCTGATACTTAAGGAAGCAAAGCAGTGCTGGTGTTATTGTACAGGGGTGTGTGTGTGTGTGTGTGTGTGTGTGTGTGTGTGTGTGTGTGTGTGTGTGTGTGTGTGTGTGTGTGTGTGTGTGTGTGTGTGTGTGTGTGTGTCTGTTTGTTTACCTCAGGCATACATTATTAAATACCCAGCAATCAGAAAGGCATTGCAGGCAGCGGCACATAAACTAACAACCCATAGCGCCGGGAGGGGAAAGTGTTTTAGCGTATAGAAAACAATGTCAACAGAACTGCTGCTGTTGTCAGCAATGGAGCACAAAGTCCATTTGCCATTAAACATAACGACAGCCAAATGTCACATCAACCACTTAAACCCTATGTATACTTAGTTGACTGCAGAGTCCCCACGGGCTTCTCAAAGTGGGGTCCTCGTATCTCCAAGGTTCAAATGTGTACTTTTTTTTTTTTTTTTTTTTCGCAAAGCCCCGATTCATCATACAAAAGATGCAGTCAACTGAAGCAAATTTTGACAACAAAAAGAAATAAATGCATCATAAGTGATCAATGATAGAGTGAAAATATATATTTATCACTCTTGTATAGATAGATATATATTTCATTTGTATGTGCTCGTTCATATTAGGTAGCCAGCATGTCTGTGGAGTATACGTTTGTAGAATTGTACATAATAAGAAGTAGGAAGAATTGGTCTGGAACCATGTGGTTCTGATGCTTGTAAGATCCCTTTCCTGGAATAAACCCAAATACTATTATAACTTATAAGATGCTTCCTCCGTTTATTGATGTCAATAATTATTTCACTGTCCGATATGGGGTACCCACCTAATACCAACACTAGTCTGGGATGGCTCAATAAAAAATGTTAAAGGTACTACACCATGAATTTTCATGTCCCACCCGCATGTTAGTCCACTTGCCAGAATGTGAACCCTGGCATATTGAGTACACCAATGTTTAAATGCTGGGGACCCTAACATTTCTAACATAAAACATTGGTGTACTCAACATGTCCGGGTTCACAATGGGGCTCTATGGGCTGGCAAGTAGACTATATTCTATCCTCACAAAGTCCTATTTCTGACCATTGTGTCTTTCTCAGTTTATGGGCAGATTTATGTAAGCAGGTCTCAGAACGGGCTGTCTGATTTTAGGTCTGATTGTGACATCACAATCGGGACCTACTGCTACTGCTGTGCTGAGTGGGGGTTGGGGAGGGGTGGGCAGGCCTGAGAAGGAGGCAGGAGGAGCTGGGAGACGGTTGGGGAGGGGAGGGGTGGGCAGGCCTGAGAAGGAGGCAGGAGGAGCTGGGAGACGGTTGGGGAGGGATTAACCTCGCCTCACCAGGCTTCCTGGGAGAAAGCCTGGTATTCGTTTACTAAACAGGTTGGTTGATCCGGTCGGGACCGGATGATATCTTACGTCATTTTGTATTCAAAACGGACTACACTTTGGACTACCGACCGGAATCAGTTTTAACCCAGTTAGCGCATGCGCAAAACTAGGTTAAAACTGATTCCGGTTGGTAGTTCCGGCCAAAGTGTAGTCCGTTTTGAATACAAAATGACGTAGGACGTCATCCGCTCCCGACCGGATCAAAAGCCCGAAATTGGAAGCGATCCCAGGCTAGGGAGGGATGGGCAGGCCTGCTGAGCAGGAGGTGGGGAGGAGTGTGGGGGCAAAACTGGCTCAATAGTGCAGTCCTTCCACTCAGGACAAGGTGGTACTGCAGCTGAAAATGCTCTGAAAGCCAGGCAGAAATGACAGGGGCTCTGGATTCAGGAGTGGTAATTTGGCCTCAAACCTTTTGAAAAACCTTTTTGGGACACAAACAATGTTATATCAATTATTTTTAAATGGATGGTGTAGAACCTTTAAGCAATTAAAAATGGGATTGGTATTTAAGATCAGCCAAAAGGAGTGACCTAAATACTCTCATACATGACTAGCTATACCTCTCCAAAATGAGTGACAACCACCACCACAGCCCAATACTAGAGGGAGAGACAATGATCTTCTGCTGCAACCCAAATATAGAACAGACATGGGAACCTTCTCATTCTGCTAGACGAGGAGTGACATGACACCACCATCCATTAAAACATGCAAATCACTGGATTCTTTCAAAACTGGCCTAAAATCATCATCTTTCAGAAACCACAAGGGGACGCATACATTTGCCCATAGAAAGGAGGTGTCATCAGGGGTGTCACACCAAATTCTGGGCCCTGGGTACAAGGATTCACTCACATTTTGTGCTTTAACTATTGAAAAATAGCAGATCTACAAGCTCACAGCGCGGCACCGAGTGCCGCGCTGCGAGCTTGTAGATCTGCCATTTTTGAAAAATCGAGAACATTTTAGCAGGTCTTTGAATATTTCAAATCTTACTAAGGTTTTTAAAAAAAAACTATTTTTCTTTGTCAGTGGTGCTCAAACCTTTTCATGTGAAGGACCCCCAAAATTACATGTTTTTGGCCACGGACCCCCATCTCAAAATATTTAGTTCCAGGGACCCCCCAGAAGCAAAATCTGAGTTACAAATGTTCGCTTAAGAAATACATTATATTCAAAGATTTGCACACATTTTCACGACTTTTAAAAAATAGCAGATCTTCAAGCTCGGAGCGCGGCACTCGGTGCCGTGCTGTGAGCTTGTATATCTGCTATTTTTCAATAGCTAAAGTATAAAATAATTCCAGGCCCCTCCACCTTGGGCCCTAGTAACTCAGTCCCACTGTTGCAAATTAAAATCGATTTTTTGATTCAGTTACTATTATCGTTACAGCCCTACTGTCTATGTTTGGCCCTAGCTGTCCTCGGCTTCCTCCTGAAGCTCTGCCGTCAGACATTTTTTAATCTTGTTTTCTCAAAGAAACATTGTTGGTTTTCAGTCCTACACACTCCTGTTCAACGGGTGAGAGATCAGTCCTACACACTCCTGTTCAACGGGTGAGAGATCAGTCCTACACACTCCTGTTCAACGGGTGAGAGATCAGTCCTACACACTCCTGTTCAACGGGTGAGAGATCAGTCCTACACACTCCTGTTCAACGGGTGAGAGATCAGTCCTACACACTCCTGTTCAACGGGTGAGAGATCAGTCCTACACACTCCTGTTCAACGGGTGAGAGATCAGTCCTACACACTCCTGTTCAACGGGTGAGAGATCAGTCCTACACACTCCTGTTCAACGGGTGAGAGATCAGTCCTACACACTCCTGTTCAACGGGTGAGAGATCAGTCCTACACACTCCTGTTCAACGGGTGAGAGATCAGTCCTACACACTCCTGTTCAACGGGTGAGAGATCAGTCCTACACACTCCTGTTCAACGGTGAGAGATCAGTCCTACACACTCCTGTTCAACGGTGAGAGATCAGTCCTACACACTCCTGTTCAACGGGTGAGAGATCAGTCCTACACACTCCTGTTCAACGGGTGAGAGATCAGTCTACACACTCCTGTTCAACGGGTGAGAGATCAGTCCTACACACTCCTGTTCAACGGTGAGAGAATCAGTCCTACACACTCCTGTTCAACGGGTGAGAGATCAGTCCTACACACTCCTGTTCAACGGGTGAGAGATCAGCGACGAAAGCTAGCCGAGAATCCCTGGAGGTGTCAGAACCTCTCCCTGCACCCGGCCGTCTCCATTTGGCATTCATGAGATTTCCGGTGTCGAGACGAGCAATTTATGAACGGATTTGGAGGCGACCACAAACATGATGGGATTAGAGGTCCATTTTTAAATTAACTCCCTGCGGTGCACCTGGAAACGCTGGATATATCGACCGCACTCCTTTCTATATTAGTATATATTATTGTTTGCCTTCGCCTCGCCAGAGTAGTAGGGTCAAATTAATGTTGCCATCCCCTGCCCTGCTTCTCTGTCTCTGTCTGTCTCTCTCTCTCTCACTCTCACTCTCCCCCCATGCCCCGTCTCTCTATCTCCAGGGGTGTCACAATGGGGGGAAAAGTGGGACTGAGTTACTAGGGCCCCGAGGTGGAGGGGCCTTAATGATTTTACACTTTCGCTATTGAAAAATAGCAGATATACAAGCTCACAGCGCGGCACCGAGTGCCGCACTGCAAGCTTGTAAATCTGCTGTTTTTGAAAAGTTGTGAAAATGCGTGCAAATCATTTAATATATGTATTTTTTTAAGCGAACATTTGTAACTCAAATTTAGCTTATCTGGGGGTCCCTACATGAAAAGGTTTGAGCTCCACCGACATAGAAACTTTTTTTTTCAAATAACCTTAGAAGGATTTGAAATATTCAAAGTCTTGCATAAATGTTCACGATTTTTCAAAAATAGCAGATCTACAAGCTCACAGCGCAGCACTCGGTGCCAGCGCTGTGAGCTTGTATATCTGCTTTTCTTGTATATCTGCTTTTCTTGTATATCTGCTTTTCTTGTATATCTGCTTTTCTTGTATATCTGCTTTTCAATAGTTAAAGCACAAAATAATGCGTAATAATGCGTTCCCAGTCTAAATGGGTTAAACCCCCTCCCCCTATGAAGAACATTCATGGGGGGCCCGCAGTGAATCCTTGAACCCAGGGCCCGACACCCCTGCTTCACCCCCCCCCCCCCCCCCCCTCCCCTCTCAAAGCATTTGGCAACGTTTGTACACTCGCTGAATCACAAACGGAGTCTCAAACTACTCCTGCCATTCCCTCCCATGCATTGCAGCTCCTTCACATTCTAGCGTATCGTCGTTGTCAGGTGGAATCCACGTATCTCCAAGTTTAAAATTTGTATGTTCTTTGGCAAAGTAAATTGTACAAAGGCCCGTCGCACAAAAGTAGTGAAAACAGCAGATCTACAAGCACACAACGCCTCGCACCGCGAGGCGTTGTGTGCTTGTAGATCGGCTGTTTTCACAAGTTTAAATCGTTTTTAAATGAAAAATGCAAAACGAACGGTTTTGGACTTACAAGGTTTTCACCCAACAACAGCGTATATAATCCCTTGTGCTCTATTTGCCGTTGCTCAAATCAATCTTCATCTCCCCCACCGTCTCCAACTTCTTCCACCATTCCGCTCGCACTCCTAATAATGCGTGGAGTTTAATGTTTAATGCGCAGCGAGCTTTATAGCGGGGAGTGTTTGTGAGATGGAGGGTAATGACCTGGCGCTAAAGAGGGGCGAAGGGGACGTCGTTTAGAGGACTTTAGCAAGGTGAATGGGCTCCCATTAAGAGGCTGGCGGACCTTAATCTTAAGTGGCTGCGGGTACTTAGTCTGCATATGCCCTTTAAGTCAGTACTTAGTCTGCTTATGCCCTTTAAGTCAGTACTTAGTCTGCTTGTGCCCTTTAAGTCAGTACTTAGTCTGCTTATGCCCTTTAAGTCAGTATTAGTCTCCTTGTGCCCTTTAAGTCAGTACTTAGTCTGCTTGTGCCCTTTAAGTCAGTACTTAGTCTGCTTATGCCCTTTAAGTCAGTACTTAGTCTGCTTGTGCCCTTTAAGTCAGTACTTAGTCTGCTTGTGCCCTTTAAGTCAGTACTTAGTCTGCTTGTGCCCTTTAAGTCAGTACTTAGTCTGCTTATGCCCTTTAAGTCAGTACTTAGTCTGCTTGTGCCCTTTAAGTCAGTACTTAGTCTGCTTGTGCCCTTTAAGTCAGCGGTTCATAAAC
>NC_137830.1:49382880-49385380 GCF_963921795.1 Nannobrachium achirus
CTACACCGCGGTGGATAGCCTTCCTCCGCGAAGCGACTCTGTTCGAGGCTTTAGACTGCTTGACGTGTTCCTGCTGCAATGACGCCGTTTGTTTTGTTAGTCTAGACATTACTTCCTGTACTGAGTGACTGTGAGAGGAACCTGGTGTCCCCAGGAAAGCTGGAACAGATGGTATGAGAGAGACATCACTGTGTTCCTCAAAGATGATACTTAGGTAAAAGTAACAAATTATACCACTGTTCAAGTACAAGTTCTGAAGGTCTCACTTAACAGTTCTGCTTGCCGTTGACAATCCCTCACCGGTCATTGAAAGGGTTAAAATCATGGTGCCGTTGACGGTGAGAACTGTCAATCTTACTGTATTTACAGTAAAGGTATAATTACTTACTGTACGTCGCTCCGGTCGCGTCCGCATCGGTAATGTCCGCGATTTGTTTACAACGCACGCCGGGCGTGCACGCGAAGTGAACGTCCTCCATAGTAAATCCATTGAGAGGCCCATAAAGAGACTTCATTTACCTCCAAAAGAGACATTTTGAGCCAAAAGGTGGCCTGTATAATGTACACAATAGACTCGGGCTGGGCGCAGCCATGATTTCTCTTCTGGGCTCACACTGTCATGTGACTAGATGATGTAATCGTTGCCGTCAAGTGATAATCCAAAAAAACAAAAACAACCCCCTTCCGCCCTTCAAAATAATAGCGGAGGCCTACGGAGAAAGCGACGCGTCACCAAGGCACCAAGGCATCCCTTCAGATTAAAGGCAATAGATGTGTTAAGGCTGCACTATGTAACTGCCTTGTTCTCCCCCTCGGCTCTGCAATCCTCTTGCAGAGCCAAGGTGGAAAAAGGAAAAAAAAAAGAAGAAAGAAAAGAAGCCATCTGACGATTGGACTGAGACAGAGAGCGACAAGTGATCTGAGGACACTGTGGCTGATGAATGGAGTAGTTGTATTAAGGCTGCCTGACACCGTGGTGACATTAAAGATAATGTACTGATGTACTGCCAACAACGCACCCGCCTGGATTTATCTTGTCTTTGCTGTGGTGGTGGAAGAGAAGATCTGAGAAGAACATTCTGTAAAGCACTGGTTCTCAACCTGTGGGTCGGGGACCCCCAAGGGGGTCCCCAAATTATTTTGGGGGGTGCCCAGATGATTAACTTAATGTGCAACATTGTTTTCTCTCTCAAGTTTAAGTGTATAGAGTGCATCTGCACATTTCTAAAGTGACAATTTAACGACTTTTTAATACCAAAAAATTTCAAATATTAGAGGAATAAAATGTGAAAATAGCCAATCTACATGTAGATCTGCTATTTTCACAAGAACCATGTTATACAAAATGCAATTCCTCAACTCTTAGTGCTCGTCAGGGTGGGGGTGTCCCCAGTTAAAATATGATTATTTGGGGGGTTGGGGACTGAACAGGTTGAGAACCACTGCCGTAAAGCAACTCTCTGTAGGCTAATAACTATGAATTGCATTGCTCACCAGCAAAGATTTTCAGGAAGAAAATCGAACATTTTCATCAAATCAAAGGAATTCCATGGGAGAAAAAAAGTCATTAGGAAGTAAATAGCCAATCTACAAGTTTACAACGGGGCGCGTAGCGACGTGTTGTGAGCTTGTAGATCTGCTATTTTTACTATTTTGGGTCCTGGGCAAACGTCTAATTTCTATTTTGGGTCTGGAGTTAACACATTTGTATCTTCAGGCTTTACTGCTCTTTTGATGAATATTTCCTCCAAAGCATTTTGTCCACTGGTTTTCTTTCCCATTGAAAAGCAGAATCCACCTTCATTGGTAGATTTAAACTTCGTCAGTCAGAGAAGGTCATAACATAGCTGATCTAAAAGCTCAATGTTCTCTATCCACAAGTTTCCAACATCCCATCGTGCATTGCGCATTAGTTGGACGGAGCATCGGCGCCGCAGCCGAGTGTGATCTACAAGCTCACAACGGTTGCATCTGCCACGCGACGTGAGCTTGTATGTCTGCTAGATAGATAGATAGGCAATTTGTTGCCCAGAGGCAGCACAGCAGTATAAGGTTATTTACAAAAGTTACAGAGAAGTATGATAAAAAGAAAAAAAACAAGAACAGAGTACAGAGTACAGTATAAAGTACAGTAAGAGCAAGGTACAACAGGAAAGGAACGAATAAAAGTGTCTTAAAGCACGACTATCAATATAATACAGTGCCCAAATCAAAGTGACCATAACAGTCAATGCTAGTTAGTGCAACAAGTATCTCAACATCCTGTCAAACACAAGCAGAAATACTAAAAAAAACTACTAACACAACCTAATAGTGCAGTGTCCAAAGCTGTTAACCGGAAGTGTGGTACAAACAATTCTCCAGTAAATTATCCAGTAAATTTCCCGCGGAAAGAGGTGGATACCCAACCCTAACCTCATAAAACTATGGAAATAGAAAGGGTAGCTTTCAGCGTAAGTTCACTAAAAGATCTAAGTTGTCACTCTCAGCTCTTCTAGCC
>NC_137830.1:49395380-49410380 GCF_963921795.1 Nannobrachium achirus
ACATGTGTCCTATCCGCAAACTAGTAACTGAAGTTTTCAAATAAATATAGTGGAAAGTACAATATTTGGATCCGAGATGTAGTGGAGTAGAAGTACAGTAAAAGTATTGGAAATTGGAAATCCTCAAGTAAAGTACAAATACCTCAAAACTGTACTTAAGTACAGTACTTGAGTAAATGTACTTAGTTACTTTACACCAGTGGAAGTGACACAATCAAGTGATCATTAAGCTAACGTCTCCCGCTGCCAATGACAAGCAACAGAGAGGAGAGAAATGAGTTCATGAGTGTGTGCGTGTGCGTATGTGTGTGTGTGCATAGTGCGTGTGCGTATGTGTGTGTGTGCATAGCGCGTGCGACGTGCGTGTGTGTGTGTGTGCGTGGGGGGTTTCTAACTGTGTGTCAGATGGCAGCTTCATTAGCGGCTGCCTCCTGTATTTCTAAACCCAGTATCACTCCTAACCGCTCCACCGGGCAACCCCGGAACCACCGGAACCACCGCGGCTGTCTGACAAAAAAACATGTGTGAACCGTGAACAATTAGGATGACTGTAAACCCAGCCTGGAGTGGTAGCAGAGCCATGGATAGGGCTGTTTCTTCACACATTGTTCCTGTCAGGCAGAAGCCTCCGTGTAGCTCTGTTAAATACATTCTTGTAAACAACAACACCTCGTTTCTTATTGCCATAAGAGACAAAATAACTGATCACATAGAAATAAGACAGGATAATGAATCAAAATGTATATTTAGATTGTACTGTGCTGAGAGAGGAATCAGAGAGGTTCAGCAAGATGGTGGTCAGACAGTCATATATAACAGAATACAGTATATGACAGTTTGGCATGGACAATTTCATCGGTTCCTGCTAATATGACGAGGTTGCCAAATCCATAAAAACACGTGGGGGTCGTCCTAGACTAGTAGATTTCCACCTAGGCAGTTAGACTGTTGTTTTGGGGCCACAGTTGATAAGGCAGAGAGTCCTAGTTTCCACCAGACAGTGACCTGGCCTTGTGGGTGCTTTGCACAGAATTCCACAGAGCCAAGGTTGTAACCCATAGCTCTGGTCCATCGCGTCTCCTCCCGGTGACGCTCTGACAGACCCGTCGGGAAATGGCTAGACTCCAGTATCTCAGCCCCTCCGAGCGCTCACCAAACCAAAGGTAGTTTTGCGTTGTTGAAAGTCTATTCTCCGCGGTGGTGAACCCCTCAGCACCCCACCTACTCTGTAAAATACATTATTTTTGGCATGAAATAAAGTGCATCCAACTCGACCGCCGCTTATTTCCGGGTTGTGAACCATTGTATCTGCGGTGGCCGCTAGGTGGCTCGAGATCGGTGCGTTTTATTTCATGACAAAAATAATGTATTTTACAGAGTAGGTGGGGTGCTGAGGGGTTCACCACCGCGGAGAATAGACTTTCAACAACGCAAAACTACCTTTGGTTTGGTGAGTAGTGAAATAGTTTTGTTTATTTTGACTGATGTTGAGCGCTCGGAGGGGCTGAGATACTGGGGTCTAGCCATTTCCCGACGGGTCTGTCAGAGCGTCACCAGGAGGTGACGCGATGGACCAGAGCTATGTAACCCCATGTATAAGCATGGCAACAGTGAAACACAGTCACACGTTCCATATTTATTGATAAAACCAATACTCAATATTAACTACCACGAATTTCCTAACAAACTCCTTTCACAATAAACACAGGTCGGCATCGGTTCAGTTTATTTCCTGGACACTAGGGTTCAAGTGGTTGATATATCAAAGATTTGGAGGCCCCCCTGTAGTAACTCTGAGGACCCCCTAGGGGTCCCGGGCCCCCTGTTGAAGACCCTTGCCGTAATACATTGTGCACTGAAACCTTATGGCTCCTAATTAGCTAAATAAAGAGCCACAAGACGGCCTACACTGTAACTCTGTAACTCTCTCCTCACTGGTCTCCCGGCATGTGCACTTAAACCTCTCCAACTGATCCAAAATGCCGCGGCACGACTGGTCTTCAACCAGCCTAAGTTCTCACATGTCTCTCCCCTTCTCCGCAGCCTCCACTGGCTCTCGGTTGCGGCCCGCACTGAATACAAAACACTGATGCTGACCTTCAAAGCAGCCAAAGGTATGGCTCCTCCATACCTCCAGAAGCTGATCAACCCCTACACCCCCACCCGGTCACTTAGATCAGCCAACACAGGGATGCTGACAGAACCCTCGCTCAAAACTCCAGGGCAAAAATCCACTCGTCCGAGACAGTTTGCCCTCCTGGCCCCCAAGTTGTGGAATAAACTCCCTGTCGCACTTAGAACAACGGACTCACTCGCTAGCTTTCGCCGTGGACTGAAGACTCACCTTTTCAGACTCCACCTAAACCCTTAGCACTACAGAAAAAGAATCAATGAATACATGAAGCTAGTTAGCATTTGTTTTTGTTTTCTAGGTTTTTTCAGAACTTTGATTATATTGTGTTTTTTCTAGATAGATATCCATTTGCATTTGTTATATTGTTGATGATGTACTGACATATTATCTTGTTTATTATTGTGATGTTATCTGCTTATTGTAAGTCGCTTTGGATTAAAAGCGTCTGCTAAATGCCTAAACTGTAAACTGTAAACTGAATAATCATCCGGCGATTAAGATCTTGGGTGTTCTTTTTGAGTCTGAGAGGGTACAAGTGGAATGAATGCACCATTCTCAGATGTGGAACTCTGAAACTAGACCATTAAGGATTTATAACTCCGAAAGTATACGGACACTGTACACTTTCAGAGTTTAATTAACACCCTGGAGTTCACAGCGTACTGTTAATGAATGCGGTTATCTTAAGTTCGTCAACGGTTGCGGGCGCTCCCTCGTGGCTGCTCCTTGGGTAATAAAACAGCTCGAGTGGAGGCTGCAAATAGATCCCACTTTATTATTTTCTCCCCTCCCCCAAATTCACTTCACATATCACTCTGTGGAGTCCCCGTGGGCACCTTATCACAGCTACCGCAGCACTAACAATTATACGCTAAAGGTCGTGATAATTGCTAGGAATGATGGGAAATATCCAAGCAGCGATATTTCATCGCCATCAGCGATGTGTGCGCGCCGTGTGAACCAAATGAATGTTAATGAACCTGTGTACGTGGAAGGTACGTGATATCTAATGCGCGCACGTGCGTGAGTGTGTGTGTGTGTGTGTGTGTGTGTGTGTGTGTGTGTGTGTGTGTGTGTGTGTGTGTGTGTGTGTGTGTGTGTGTGTGTGTGGGCTTGCAATACTATCTTTGTGGGGACCTCATGTCCCCACAAAGATAGTACAATCGGAGGAAAAAACCTTGTGGGGACAAATTAATATGTCCCCACAAGGTGTTTAGGGGTTAGGTTAAGGGTTAGGGTTAAAAATGAATGGAATGTCCCCAAAAAGATAGTAGACTATGTGTAATGTCCCCACAAAGTAGCAATTGCAAACCTGTGTGTGTGTGTGTGTGTGTGTGTGTGTGTGTGTGTGTGTGTGTGTGTGTGTGTGTGCGTGCGTGCGTGCGTGCGTGCGTGCGTGCGTGCGTGCGTGCGTGCGTGCGTGCGTGCGTGCGTGCGTGCGTGCGTGTGCGTGTGCGTGTGTGTGTGTTTGCGTGCGTGTTAGAATTTAGCTAAAGGCATTTCATAACAAACCATCTTGACAGTTTTCTGTTTCGTTTTTAATTATTTTTTCTCCTCTGTTTTTGCTTTCATTAGATGCGATGGTAGAGCGAAAGGAGCATCGGAATCAAACTGGGGACCACTTATACCATGGTCTTCAACAGGTCTTCCCCCAGGGGGTCCTCATAGTTACTACAGGGGGTCCTCATAGTTACTACAGGGGGTCCTCCAAATCTTGAGTGAAAAAAAACAAAAAAGTTTTTTCTCCTTCTTTATTGTAAACACTTGAACCCTAGTGTGCATATTCTGAGAACTTTGGCCAAAAATAGCAGATCTACAAGCTCACAACGCCTCAGCGCGAGGCGTTGTGAACTTGTAAATCGGCTATTTTCGGCAAAGAGGTTTGATGTATAGGGGGAAAAGAGCAGACTAAGTACAGAGTCAAAGGTCAAGTTTATTAAGTATTGACGGTTCAAGTGGTTAAATATCTGAAAACACAAAATACACTGATGATTGTGCTGTCAAATGATGAAACTATATGGAATCTATGAACAGATTTTGCCCTAAAATCACACAAATCGGTACACACTATGTCTACACTCAGCGCCACCATCAGGCCGATTTTTTTCAACCACATTTTTGGACACTGCTCCTACACATTTTGCCCTAAAATCACGCTGCGACCTGACGGTCGCTTATCTCCCGATTAGGGAGTCTTACTGGTACAATTGTGTTGCAGATTAACTCAGCGGGTGCCCACGCGTCAAACTCTTTGATGTCGCTGGAGGCCCACAACGTTTTGATGTGTTTACTGTATTTACATTATTTACAGTATTAACTTTAAATCTCACCGTTATGCCTGGATGCAGCCCATTCACCGCGGGTCGCTTCGAGTCGACGCTGAGAGCATCCCGCGGCCGTTTTTCTCCATAATACTCCAATGCATTTCCCCATCTTTAACGCCCTTTATCTCTAATGTTTGTTTTATGGCTAAAACTGTGCCCGGCTGCGGCAAAATGACCAACTTTTGATCTGCAATGAACAGCTATGATCAACACTGGTCCATACAGTAAGTTACACAACAACATCCTGTCTGCGGTCATGTGACCAAGTGACGTCATGACGCATGCATTGACGCAGCAGGGCCTGATTCAATACAATGGTGGTGGGCCTGGGCAGCGAGAGGGGATAAATGGGGCAATCCAGGGGCACCCGATGTGTTAACATATATTTCGGTGCCATGGCATTGGTCCGACATCCCATTAGTCCGAATCTGGTGAATGTTAACCTGGTGAAAATACTATGCCTAAAACTAACCCTAACCTCAGTAAAACTATGCATAAACCTAACCCTAACCTCAGTAAAACTATGCATAAACCTAACCCTACCCCTAACCTCAGTAAAACTATGCATAAACCTAACCCTAACCTCAGTAAAACTATGCATAAACCTAACCCTAACCTCAGTAAAACTATGCATAAACCTAACCCTAACCCTAACCTCAGTAAAACTATGCCTAACCCTAACCCTAACCTCAGTAAAACTATGCATAAACCTAACCCTAACCCTAACCTCAGTAAAACTATGCATAAACCTAACCCTAACCTCAGTAAAACTATGCATAAACCTAACCCTAACCCTAACCTCAGTAAAACTATGCCTAACCCTAACCCTAACCTCAGTAAAACTATGCATAAACCTAACCCTAACCCTAACCTCAGTAAAACTATGCATAAACCTAACCCTAACCTCAGTAAAACTATGCATAAACCTAACCCTAACCTCAGTAAAACTATGCCTAAACCTAACCCTAACCTCAGTAAAACTATGCATAAACCTAACCCTAACCTCAGTAAAACTATGCATAAACCTAACCCTAACCTCAGTAAAACTATGCCTAAACCTAACCCTAACCTCAGTAAAACTATGCATAAACCTAACCCTAACCCTAACCTCAGTAAAACTATGCATAAACCTAACCCTAACCTCAGTAAAACTATGCATAAACCTAACCCTAACCTCAGTAAAACTATGCCTAAACCTAACCCTAACCTCAGTAAAACTATGCATAAACCTAACCCTAACCTCAGTAAAACTATGCCTAAACCTAACCCTAACCTCAGTAAAACTATGCATAAACCTAACTCTAACTAAATTAGGACTAATGAGATGTAGGACTTATGGGCAGTACCCTATATTTCATAGATAGCTTCATGATCCATGGATTCATGTTAAGTGTATTTTCAGACATTTAACCGCTTAAAGCTATACTGTGTAAGTTGCTCAACTAGTGGTCAGTAGCGTCCGCGTCTTTCGGCCGTTTTTCGCCGCGGACCGGGCCTCACACCCCCGCGTCACCCCCGCGTCTGCCTCCACCTCGCCGAGATCTATCTTTAGAGGGGGCCCTGGTTCCTGTGCGTTCAGGCATTCCGGAGAAACGGAGTGTTTCACCCGAGTATAGATAGAGACACACGGGCGCCTACAAATATGGCCGCCCTATTGTGATAGCTAGCGACCCCACTTCAAGATGCGCTGTGATTGGCCGGCAGTGTATAACCCTCGCTGTGATTGGCCGGTAGTGTATGATGATGTAATTTTTGCGCGAAAACCGGACCCCGGTCAGGATCATAGAAAACATATAAAGAGAAGGCTTCAGAAGTTGAAAATAACGGAGTGGGTGTTCTAAAACTTTAGCGATTTAAGAGTTAGGACAATTTTAAGATTTGTTTTATAAAAAAAGTTACATGGTACAACTTTAAACCGTCAATACTTAGTAAACTTGACCTTTCACTCTGTACCGATCTTTAAGGGTCTATTTGTTTACCAACTCTTCATCATTTAGCTGGGGGACCATCTCACCTGGAACCCCCTCAAGGACCACTGGTGGTCCCCGGACCACTGGTTGATAACCACATGCCCTATAGTAAAGTTCCTTCCTCTTTGATACTTGGTGATAAAAGGTGCGAGTCTCACCTCTTCCCACTCGGCGGTGAAGGAGGGCGTTCTCTCCAGCCGGCCCCCAGGACTGGTGGCGTCTCCTGGGCTGGGGCTGCCCGGTCCCTGGCCCCTAGACCCGGAGCCCCAACTGTGTTCCTCCTGGAGAAGTGACAACCAACCTCATGTTAGTACTGACATGACTAACTAACTAAAGCTGGCTGCACACTGCACTGTGTTTCATCGTTGCATTTTGGAAATCCGAAATCCTCGAAAGCATTTTTCAGGCCAAGGAGAGAAAGAGAAGAGAGAGAGAGAGAGAGAGAGAGAGAGAGAGAGAGAGAGAGAGAGAGAGAGAGAGAGAGCAAAGGACCCAGTGGTGACAGTCCGAAAATAAATACAGTGTGCAAAGGTGATTGACATAACGTGAGGTTGATTTTTTTATTTATACGCTCCGAAATTCAATCCGATATTCAGCCCCAAAAATGCAGCAGTGTGCAACGACCTTAATTTTGGGTTTTTCATGATTCTGAATCCATTGCAAGCATTTGTTTTACACAAAAAAAAAAAACATTAATTGGGCTAAAACTATGGTTTAGTACCTAATGAGTCATCACTTATCACAGTTTTGTGGGAGCCGTTTTTAGCCCAAGGAATGTTTTTCATGCAAAACATATGCTTTAACCTGACTTTCGCCAGATAGTTGCAGCAGTGCGTAACACTCTGCCTTACATCTGGGCTCTCTCGGACACACTCGATGTAAGGGGCGGGCCATTTTTTGAATTTCTGTAGCAGGTGATTGGATGTGGCCGTTTCTATCACAGTCTGGGAGTGCCAACTCCAACCACTCATATTGGCCTGTCTGCATGACGTTGCACCCAGAATCCGCCTCCTGGGTTTCCACGTGGTCTGCAATCTCTATAGCCAATAGACTCTATTGGCTCAGAGCCGCTCAGAGCCCGCCCATAGCTGCCGCTGATTGGTCCGGCCCGGGACTTTACGAGTGTTATCAACTCTGGCGGACCGAGCCCAGATGGTAAAGCAATGCAACGCAATGCTGCCACCATCTGGCGAAAGTCAGGTAACATATGCTTGCAACGGATTCAGAATCATGAATGCTAATTCATACGAAATACGAAAATACCCAAGCGACTACACCATGCGTCCATATTCTGAGAACTTTAGCGAAAAATAGCAGATCTACAAGCTCACAACGCCCGGCTAAGAGGTTTGGTGTAGAGGAGAAAAAGAGCAGACTAAGTACAGAGTGAAAGCTCAAGTTTATTAAGTATTGACGGTTCAAGTGGTTCAATATCTGAACAAACAAATTGACATGAATCCAAAACACACTGATGATTGTGCCGTCAACGATGAAACTATATGGTATCTAATATGGGTTGTGGGGGTCCCTGCTTCATGTCTCTCTCTCTCAACTAAGGGGTCCTCGGCCTGAAAACGTTGAAGCCCCCTGGACTAGACCAGGGGATCCCAAACGTTTTTGTCTCAGGGCACCCCATAAATATTTTTTTAATCCGAGGCACCCCTACATTATAATGTTCACTCCCAGCACCTTATATTTATAGAATATCGTCGTTGTCGGGTGGAAACCTTGTATGTCCAAAACCGTTTGTTTTGTATTTATCATCTATAAAATGTACTAAACTAGTGAAAACAGCAGATCTACAAGCACACAACGCCTCGCAATGCGAGGCATTGTGTGCTTGTAGATCGGCTGTTTTCACTAGTTTTGTGCGACGGTCTTGTATGATGAAGCAGGGCAAAAGACGTACACATTTGAAACTTGGAGATACGAGGTTTCTGCCCGACAGTGACGATATTTTAGTGATTATGTTGAGAGGGAAATGTTGAGATAATAGCCATTTTGGTTAGAACTGACTGAAAACAACTTTGTACTTCAAGTTTAAAATGATACAAAATATTTTTTCAAGTGTCCAAATAAATTCCAAATACTATCAAATGATCTCGCGGCACCCCTGGAATGCCGTCGCGGCACCCCAGGGTGCCCCGTCACCTACTTTGAAAACCCCTGGACTAGACTGTTACCTGTATGGGAGACACGGCCACCAGGTTGGAGTCTGACTTGGACTAGACTAGTACCTGTATGGGAGACACGGCCACCAGGTTGGAGTCTGACTTGGACTAGACTAGTACCTGTATGGGAGACACGGCCACCAGGTTGGAGTCTGACTTGGACTAGACTAGTACCTGTATGGGAGACACGGCCACCAGGTTGGAGTCTGACTTGGACTAGACTAGTACCTGTATGGGAGACACGGCCACCAGGTTGGAGTCTGACTTGGACTAGACTAGTACCTGTATGGGAGACACGGCCACCAGGTTGGAGTCTGACTTGGACTAGACTGTTACCTGTATGGGAGACACGGCCACCAGGTTGGAGTCTGACTTGGACTAGACTATTACCTGTATGGGAGACACGGCCACCAGGTTGGAGTCTGACTTGGACTAGACTAGTACCTGTATGGGAGACACGGCCACCAGGTTGGAGTCTGACTTGGACTAGACTAGTACCTGTATGGGAGACACGGCCACCAGGTTGGAGTCTGACTTGGACTAGACTATTACCTGTATGGGAGACACGGCCACCAGGTTGGAGTCTGACTTGGACTAGACTAGTACCTGTATGGGAGACACGGCCACCAGGTTGGAGTCTGACTTGGACAGGGCCTTGGTCAGCTGCAGGTCCAACACGCTGCGCGGCACCGACCTCATCCTCCCCAGGGTGCACGCCCTCTCCTCGTACGACACGCCCTCCCGGGTCCCCGCCGCGCCCCTGGGAACCTCCCCGTTGTGGGCGGAGCCTCCGCCCCGAGGAGGAGGAGGAGGAGGCGAGGAGGCGTCCGCCTGGCGCTCGCCGTTCCTGGCGGGCCGCAGCAGCACCACCTCCTGGACAGTGGTGGAAAGTACACTAAGTAACATTTACTTAAAGTGATCCCTGGCTAAAACGACAAATATGCCGTAATAGATTATAATTGTCATCTATAACTACAATGTAAAATTAAAAACACCTTAAATATTTTATTTCTTCTAGAAATAGCTAATCTTTCACTCAATAGGGGAAATGCCTGTCGCAAGTTGATGATGTCATAAATGTCATGTGTGATCTATGCTTATGGAATTTATGGCATGCTTGTGCAAAAACTAGAGATGTTACCGATCAATCGGCAATGGATCGGATCGGGCCGATCAACGCGTGATCGGCGATAATCGGTGGTTTAGATCAAAAGGTAAATTCACCGATCCGATCCGATCGGTGCATCCGATCAACCAGCCGTTCAGTATGCCCACTTGAGGCCATTTTGGGGTATTGATTTCCACAGTGCTGAAGGAATAATTAGTTACTGCTATGATAATAAATACATAGTAATGCTGGTAAATAACTATAAGGCAAATATATAAATGAATCCATGAGTGAATTAATTAATTAAAGTTAAAACATTAACATTTAGAAAATATAAATAATATATAAATAATAACTTGATCGGATCGGTGATTGATCGGTATCGGGTGATCAAACTTTTGTGATCGGTGCTCGGTGATCGGTTCCAAAAAACCTGATCGGACCATCCCTAGCAAAAACACATTTAAAATATTGATTTGATGCTCATATTAACCATAGGAAGTATAAGTTTGTTTTTATTTGCACATGCATGCCATAAATTCCATAGGGATAGATCACACATGACATTTAAGACATCATCAACTTGCGGCGGGCATTTCCCCTGTTGAGTGAAAGAGTTGCTATTTCTAGAAGAAATAAAATATTTAAGGTGTTTTTAATTTTACATTGTAGTTATAGAGGACAATTATAATGTATTAAGGCATATTTGTCGTATTAGCCAGGGATCACTTTAACACATTGAATGCCCCAGGTGGCGCCAGAGTCATCCCCTGCTGCGTCAGTGCATGCGTGATGCACTTGGTCACATGACCGTAGTCAGGATGTTTTGGACTTCCACCTAGTATGGGCCAGTGTAGACTTTAGCTATTGTTTGCCGATCTAATTTGGTCATGTTACCAGCCATGCCCGGAGTTTTAGCCATAAAAACAAACATCAGAGATAAAGGGCTTTAAAGATGGGGAAATGCATTGGATTATATGGAGAAAAACGGCCGCACGATGCTGTCAGCGTCCAGTGGAAACAACCCGCGGTGATTGGGCAATATCCACGGGTCGGCCCGACCTTACGGTAAGATTTAATATTGTTACTGTAAATACAGTAAACGCGTCCTGGGCCTCCAGCGACATTAGATTTTGACGCGTTGACACCTCGTGGCTAATAGTATGATAGTCTGAAATAGTCTGAAACTCATGTCACTGTGTAATCTGCCCTTTGCCAGTCGCCCCCCAACAACAGCTGACCAGTACATTAAGTAGTCGAAGTACAGTCAATTCATTTGATTGGCTTATAATTGCGCATTGAAAAATGGATGGAGCCCGCACACCAGATAAGGTACAAAAAGACTTTCTTTATTTGGACAACGTTTCGATCTATTCAGATCTTCATCAGGTATGACCTGATGAAGATCTGAATAGATCGAAACGTTGTCCAAATAAAGAAAGTCTTTTTGTACCTTATCTGGTGTGCGGGCTCCATCCATTTTTCATAGTATTTTTTTAGCCCAGCACCCATCAGTCGATGTGCGTTGTCTATTTTCGTTATAATTGCGCATTCCCACAATGACAAAAATATTAACTTATATTTTAAGATGACTTCTTAACTCAGTTAGCGCCGGGCGACTTTACGAGCGACTAGTTCACTATGGCGTTTGGTGCCGAGCGACTCGGAGCGACTTTTATATAAAAGCATTGTTTAAGCTTTTAATATGTGTTTATAGACGGAGCGAAATGGTTAGCTTACCTCAGCTAATGTCCACACGTAAACCGTGAAAAAAAAGGATACGATTATGACGTCACCTTTAAACCAGGGCTTCCTGTTGACAACAGGCCTCTGCTAGCGTTAGCCTCAATGCAACCATCCGACCCTCACGTAGCTTCACTAGGTCGGATTTTGATTCTGAAACTTTCTGTGTGGCATCTATATACGTCCCGATGCCCATACCAATGGTGGTTTGAGACGATCAAGCACGAATTGAACAGTATTGAGCTGAAATGGTGACCGGCGGCCCGTCCATGTTAAGTCAATGAGGACCAAGTCAGCGTCTCATCCTGTTATGTGGATTTAAACAGGCTTAACATGGGACCATGTCAGTGTATGGTGTATGGTGGTCTCTAGTGGTCATCTGGTGGTATGGTATGTTGAACGTGCATTCGTTAAGGTGGTCTGGTTAAGGTGGTCTGGGGGGATACAAAATAGCTATTTCCTGGCGTTATAAGCGCACATTCATATTCATATTTTGGAAATCTGGCCCTGTATGAGTTAAGGTGACAGTACCCCTTTAAAGGGATTACGACATGCTGTTTTTACCAATCATAACTCCACTCCAGTGAGCAATGGCAGGTTTTTTTGTGGTTTACAACCACAGTTGTAAATGTTAATGAAAAAAAAAATGGAATGATACACAGTGGAAAGTAACAGGTAAATGGTAAATGGTGTATTGGAACGATACAAACACACACAGACTGCTATTTCCACTATTTTGCAAAATGTTTAAAAATATATGAACATTTTTCAACATGGAAACGATTATGACGATTATGACAAAATAATAGCGATTAGACCATTATGTAATAATTGTGACGGGCCTGTACGGTACCTCCTGGTCCTGGTTGACCCGCGTGTGGAAGATGGTCCGGTAGACCACCTGCGGCTTCTGGGGGTCCTCCCCAGCCCCGCCCCCCCTGGCCACTGACGACTGGGTGGTCCCCGAGGTCCTGGAGATGACCTGAGGAGGGCAGGGTCCATTTTGACAGGGAATCAGTGTGGATGCCATTAGGGTTGTTCGATATGGCCAAAAAATAAAATCTTGATTATTTTCTCTGAAATCCCGATTTTCGATTTCGATTTCGATTTTTTGTTAAAAGAATAATACATTGTTTCAACTATTTTGTTTTCATTAAAAAAATGCAAGGAAATGTTTTTTTTTTTTCATTATTGTTTCATTTTTTGATTTTTTTTATATAGCCAAATAGCAAAATGCAATAAAACAATAAGGGTATTAATAATAATAACTTTAGTTGCGCAACAATCACATACAGAAGTTAACTTAGCGTCCTTAGTGTTTCATTATCAATAGTGAGTGACAAAACAGCCAAAACAAGCCAGCTCTTGGAGGCTGGTGAAACGGGTGAAAAAATAGCTAAGGCCACCCCTGAATTTTGGCTGGCATTTCGCCTACCAAAATGTAATTCCTGGCTACGCCCCTGCCCTGCACCACTCATGCACGGAGATGTTGACTGATTGTAAACGGAGGCGAAGCGCTTCGCTTCCCGACGCAAAATTAACACAGTGACAGGGACAGTAGGAGACTACAGTCAGTAGGTGGGTAACACAGAATTAATAAGCTTCTTTCAAACTACAACAAGAAGTAAGTTTACCAGCTCAGCAGCGTTTTGTTCTGTTTTCTGTTGAACCATCGCGAGTGAGCGCAGTGCGGTGGTGAACTCTGCTCAGTCTGACGTGCGCTAAACGCGCATCAAAGAAATGACACATCAGAGAGAAAGTAGTATTAATTTGGTGTCGGACCTTGTCGTCCTGCTTTAGGAGGACGGGGCTGTGTACTTTTTGCGCGTGCAAGGCTCCAATGAGTAAGAATTTCCCTAATTAAAGTGAAAATCGATTTTACGATTTCCATTTTTTTAAATCGTCCAAAAGAAAAAAAACGGGTTACGATTAAAAATCGATTAATCGAACAACCCTAGATGCCATTGGGCAGGGGTCTTCAACAGGGGGTCCGGGACCCCTAGGGGGTCCTCAGAGTTACTACAGGGGGTCCACCAAATCTTTGAGTGATAGAAACTGTTTTCTATATATTTTTTTATATTAACCACTTGAACCCTAGCGTCCATATTCCAAGAATTTAAGCCAAAAATAGCCGATCTTTGGCTTAAATTACACTTGCAAATAAATTCTGTCTTGGCCATAATATGAAGCGTGACATGACTGCGTGAGTGCATGGACTGACTGACTGACGCACATGAGCTGCAGGTTTTCATAGTAAATGCGACCTATGGTCGCAACTAAGCCCATATCTGTGAAGGCCCATATATGGACATATTGTGTCAGTCTCACGTTAACCAGAGTGGTTGTCGCGACGCCAGTCACACTTGCAAATTAATTCCGTCCTTGTCCCTTTTATGCCCACATATGGATATCCCTGATGTCATCAATATTAAGCCCATATTATCTGGTCTGTGGGAATGGCGCTTTAGTCCAGGGGGGTCCCCAAATAAATGTTTTATAACCCTAACCCTAACCCCAGATGATTAACTTAATGTGCAACATTGTTTTCTCACTTTTAACACAGTAAACAAACCAACATAAAGTACAAGTGTATAGAGGGTATTTGCACATTTCTAAAGTGACAATTTAAGGACTTTTTAACACCTCTAAAATGACAAATTGTGAAAATAGCCAATCTACATGCTCACATGGCGTTGATCTGCTATCAGCTATTTTCACAATAGAACCGTGTTATACAAAATGTAACGCCTCAACTCTTAGTGCTTGTCAGGGTGGGGGGGTACCCAGTTAAAATATGATTATTTTGGGGGTCGCGGCCTGAAAAAGGGCGAGAACCCCTAGCCTAGCGGGGCCCGACGTCATACTGCGTTCACTCACTCATTCCTTCCCGGACTGCTGTCCGCACAACAAACGTAGTCTTTCCTGACAACAAGTGAAAAGCTTTCCTTGATTGGTCCATGTGTAGACGGTGACGTAGATGCATGCTGCAGCATTTTCAAAACAACAACAGCTGCCCTCGCGATGCAACAAGTGTAACAGTTAACGCTCTAACGATAAAACAAGCAATAAGTGCAGTTATTTCAGAGTTGGAATCAATTACAACAATTAAAAAGGAACACGGGGGATGCGCTAGCGGAGTTCATCGGGCCGAAAAGACGTGTTTGTTTGCCGTTCTTCCGACTGGCTGAGAGATGTTTTGCTATGCTGATTGGTTAGAGGAGTCTGTCTGTCAAGGCAAATACTCCCGCCCACTTTTCAAGCTGCCAATAGGCCGAAGGCCAGACGTTATACTGTGGAAGGAATGAGTGAGTGAACGCAGTATGACGTCAGGCCCCGCCAGGCTAGAGAAACCCTGCTTTAGCCCGACGGAACCGACACCGTACCTGAGGGTTCAATCCTCCGCCGCCCACCACGATGCTGAAGCCGGGCGGCCGCAGCAGGCTGCCCCCCGCCTCGTACTTGGGGGCGTGGCCGTGGAGGGGGGCGTGGCCGTGGAGGTCGCTGCTCCGGGCGCCGTACAGGTTGTAGGGCGTGTCCGGCGTCTCGCAGG
>NC_137830.1:49415380-49445380 GCF_963921795.1 Nannobrachium achirus
AATTATAATGTAGGGGTGCCTCGGATTAAAAACATATTCATGGGGTGCCCCGAGACTAAAGAGTTTGGGAACCCCTGATCTATGTGCTATCGTTGGAT
Source organism: Nannobrachium achirus (assembly GCF_963921795.1). Lineage (NCBI taxonomy): Eukaryota > Metazoa > Chordata > Actinopteri > Myctophiformes > Myctophidae > Nannobrachium > Nannobrachium achirus. Next base: position 49,415,479 of record NC_137830.1, read on the forward strand.
CAGATTTATCCATTTTGTTCACACACTGGCCAGGCAGGGGCCATTAATTTATTCGGTTATCACATCTTCTATAAACAGTAGGAGAAACAAAAAATAATTTATGAAAATTGGATAAATTCAGTTTAGAGGATCCGGGGGGTGAAGGTTGGAAGGATAATTGGAGAAATGAGAGAAAAAAAAAAATACTTTCAATCCGGTGTCCCTATTTTGGGCCATGTGATTATTTGTCCAAACGTTTCAAAGAAATATGAAATGCCATTCTGCCAAAGAGGAACTTTGTGCATGTGCACACACAGACATCAAAGGGGGCTTGCGCCCCTGCCCTTTTATCCGTCTGTAAAAAGTGCCCCCTCCCCAGACCATGAATGCAGTTTTTACTATGGTGAAAGAAATGCAAAAGCCCCCTCTTTCCAATTTCCATGCCATACCTGAAGGCAGCATTCAAGAGAATTGCCTTGTCCAAACTCTCCTGAACTTGAATGCAGCATCTTATGGTGAAAGAATTGCCCTGCTCTGTGTAGAAGATGATCTCCAGTATTGATTATGCTTGGTTCAGTGTGGTATCAAGCACCGAAAAGAGCCGACCTCCAAGCTCACAACGCGTCGCGGCGCGACACGTTGTGAGCTTGGAGGTCGGCTCTTTTCGATAATTTCACCAAAAGGCCCTTTTAGAAAGGTCATCCCCTGCCTCTCTAACATTCTCTGCACGTCCCTGATACACACACACACACACACACACACACACACACACACACACACACACACACACACATACCAAGACGCACAGACACACACACACACACACACAGCAGCACAGCTATGCCCTAGCTTGCTTGAAAATGCTTAAACAACCTCCACACAAGCAATGTTATAATAGAAAACATACCAAAGCTCATCACCAGTGGGTTTGTGCACTGGGGTTACCATGACAACAGAAAGCCTGTTTTCTCCGGGTGGTTAATAATACACCCCAGGCGTTCACAAACTCTTACGACCAGTGGTGTAAAGTAACTAAGTACATTTACTTAAGTACTGTACTTAACCTAAAGTGCAATTTTGAGGTATTTGTACTTTACTTGAGTAGTTCCAGTTTTCAGTACTTTTACTTCTACTCCACTACATCTCAGAGGCAAATATTTTACTCCAATACAATTATTTGAAAACTTTAGTCACTAGTTACTTTGCAGATTATTATTGCAGATATTATACAATAGACATTAATCCACTTTAGCCTATTTTATACCTGTAGGCTATTTGAAAATAGACGATCTACAAGCTCACAACGTGTCGCATCGCGACAGGTTGTGAGCTTGTAGATCTGCTATGTTCAAACATTTTGTACTTTTACTATTGGCACTTTAAGTATATTGTGATCCCAATACTTTTGTACTTTTACTCAAGTACATTTTGACTTTTACAGACTTTTACTTGTAACAGAGTATTTTTATATCGCAGTATTGATACTTTTACTTAAAGGCCGGATGACACTCAAATAATTTTAACATTATGATACAGTAGGTCACGTGGTCTTTCTGACGGTCTGAAAAGGAGGCGGGGCCGTATCAGTTAGTAGTGAATGTATACTTCGTCCGTCGTGCGGTGCCGCGCACAACGTGATGTGTTGTTGTTAGCTTCCGCACCATAGAGTATACGGCTATTTTCGAGAGCTATCACACACACACACACACACACACACACACACACACACACACACACACACACACACACACACACACACACACACACACACACACACACACACACACACACACAGAGTGTATGAGCCACAGACAGACCTCAGTCCTCCGAGACAGCAGGACATATGTCTGCTAAAAGGGCTCAGAGCTGCCGAGGAGGAGGAGATCGCTGGACGCTCGTTCTACGCTTGCTCCGGTGTCCTGGCCAGGTCCTCCAGTCAGGTTTAGGGGAAGAGACAGCAGGGTATGGCCGACAAAACCGTCTCAGGGACGGGGAGAAGCGTGTTGGACCCTCGTAACTAATCTCTGACACCTTTTTTGAAGAAGACTTGTATTTTTTTACCGGTATAACCACTGATTTTATAGCGAATGCTGTATAATTTTTACCCCTAGAACTGATAGTTTTAAAGTTGGTTTAGAAAGTCGGAAACACACCTCGGACAGCTTTTGTTGGGGCAGTTTCAAAAGATAATGATATGGATATCCGCCCCTCCCCCCATATTAGCCCAATCAAATTAATTTATTTCAGTTACTGTACAGAAAGTACTACTTTCAGTACAGTAACTACAATGAATTAATTTGATTGGGTCATTTAACATGGGGATACATGACATCATTAAAAAAATCTGAGCACTTTTTTCACCACTGCTTAGGAGCACAGAAGACCAAATACAACCATCGTTCAGCAGATAAACATTCTATCGTGTGTGCACGTGCACGAGTGTATGTGTGTGTGCGTGTGTGCGTGTGTGCGTGTGCGTGTGTGTGATAGTGATTCTTACCCGAGGCGCTGACCAAGAAATAGGCTTTGCTTGTACAGTAAGTTGAACCGTATTAGCGTGCTGTGCCTTCACACAGCTTTGCTGCTGACATCTCACAACAGCGGTTACAGTACATGCCTTCATATTTATCCACACACATTGCATGAGCACACATGCACACACACACACACACACACACACACACACACACACACACACACACACACACACACACACACACACACACACACACACACACACACGCCACACACACACTCACACGCGCACACACACAGGGGCGTCACAAGGGGGAGGAAAGTGGGACTGAGTTACTAGGGCCCAAGGTGGAGGGGCCCTAGTAACCTTAACTATTGAAAAATAGCAGATATACAAGCTCACAGCGTGGCACCAAGTGCCGCGCTGCGAGCTTGTAGATCTGCTATTTTTTGAAAAGTCGTGAAAATGTGTGCAAATCTTTGAATATATGTATTTGTAACTCAAATTTAGCTTCTGGGGGGGTCCCTGGAACTAAATATTTTGAGATGGGGGTCCGTGGCCAAATACATATCATCTTGGGGGTCCTTGACATGAAAAAGTTTGAGCACCACGGACATAGAAACATAGGTTTCTTGCACACAATTTCACGATTTTTCAAAAATAGCAGATCTACAAGCTAAACAGCGCAGCACTCAGTGCCGCGCTGTGAGCTTGTAGATTTGCTATTTTTCAATGGTTAACATTCATGGGGGGCCCACAGTGAATCCTTGTACCCAGGGCCCAGAATTTGGTGTGACGCCCCTGCACACACACACACACACACACACACACACACACACACACACACACACACACACACACACACACACACACACACACACACACACACACACACACACACACACACACACACACACACACACAGTAACCTATGTTGTTGTGCAGGCTGTGTCATGCACAGATCAGCTCGACCTGTGATTGGTATTTGGATAAGCCGTCTCTCTCTGGACCGCAGCAATGTGTTTGTGTTTGTGTGTGTGCATTCCTGACAACGCCTTCTCGTAGAGGCATCACGGGACCAAACACCAACAAAACAAAACACCATAATAACAGGAGCTCTCCATTCATAATTTACATACAGGAGGTTTTCCTTTTAGCTAGACCAGGGGTCAGCAACCCGTGGCTCTAGAGCCGCATGCGGCTCTTTAGCGCCACCCTAGTGGCTCCCTGGAGCTTTTTCAAAAATGTATGAAAATGGAAAAAGATGGGGGAAAAAAATATATTATTTGTTTTAACGTTTTTTTTTTATCGACACTGTCGGGCATAAACCTCGTATGTCCAAGTTTCAAATTTGTATGTTTTTTTTTTTTTTTCGCTAAGTAAAGCCCTGCTTCCTCACACAAGACTGATGCACAAAAGTAGTGAAAACAGACAATCTACAAGCACACAACGCCTCGCGGTGTGAGGCGTTGTGTGCTTGTAGATCGTCTGTTTTCACTAGTTTAGTTCCTTTTTTAACTCATTTAGTGCTCCTGAAATTAACGGATTATAAAGTCCACGATGCCACCTTCAGGCTGGCATCACCGCCGTTATCTTATTTTGAAGGCCAGAAGTCCACCACGCAATCACTTCCGGTCTGACGTCATCGGATCGTGCGCCGGAACCGATCCGTGTCCACGTGGAGTTGTGTAATGGCCGACCGGGAGCTTTTATAACTGTGTAACATAAGCGAGCAAGTGTAGTTTTGAGATAATGGACATTAAAGATGAGATCCCCTGTCCACCTCAATGTTATGGATGGGACTATTTTGTGCTTGTGGAGCCGTGATGATGCGAAATCAGCGACGGATTTCGTCTCCGGACCTGCGGTCATTCTTCTCGGTAATGTACTCGCCGTTACAGTAATATATTACTTTTCACGAGTATACTCGGGATTGGCACTCCGGGTACTCGAGTACTTTTCACGAGTATTCTCGGGATCAGCACTAAATGAGTTAAATGATAAATACAAAACGAAGTTTTGGACATACAAGGTTTCCACCCGACAACGACGATATATAAGGCTTTTATAATTTTTTGCGGCTCCAGACAGATTTGTTTTGGGTTTTTTTGGTCCAATATGGCTCTTTCAACATTTTGCGTTGCCGACCCCCGAGCTAGACCCACCAGAAAAATGCAATTATGCAATTATGTGATTTCCTGCATAATCAGTCAAATACCACAGATGATGCGGGGGTCACATATTTTCAAAAAGGCCCCATAATCGCATATTTCCGCCCGCATATTTTGGAACTACCCACATATTTCACCGCATAAAATCACATACATCCCGCATATTTCGCATCTTTTCGGATATTTCGCATAACTTTTGGCATATTTCGTAACTTTCCTCATGTCACATATTTCGCAACTTTTCGCATATTCCGCAATTTCACCGCATAAAATCACATAAAACCCTGCATATTTCATCGCAAAATCAAAGATTTTTGCACGCATAATCAATGATTTAAGTCTGCATAATCAAGGATATTTGTCCGCGTTTTCCTGGAGGGTATTTTAGCGGGTTCGCTGTTTTGTTTGTTTTTTGTAGCCTCGCTGTTTTCTTTTGTTTTACCCATTTAGGAACGGGACCCCCTTTTGGGTTTTTGCCTTATTTCAAGACGGGAACCCTTTTAGGTTTCTTGTTGCTATAGCAACGGTTCCCAAAGCTTTTCAGGTCGAGACCCAAAAGAGAGATTAGACGTTCGCCCGGGACCCAAACTACAGTATAGTGAAAATAGCAGATCGGCTTTTAACAACTTCTCAAATATTTGTTTAGCAATTTATGGGATTTCTTAGATTTTTCTTTTATTTACAATGAAATGACTTAGAAAAAGCATTGCATTTTGTTTTCTTTTATTTGAAATCATTTAAAAAAAAATGTAGGAAACTAAAAATTAAGGGACGCAAAAATAATTGTCCGCGACCAACAAACAGGTCCCTGACCAATGTTTGGGAACTAGTGATGTACAGTAACATGTTTTTTGAAATATTTGTAATTCTTGTACGTTTTTAGATTCGGCCTCAGGCCTGAATGGGTTAAAGTGGACTCGTGGCAACAAGCACACTCATGATATTTGTAGAGTATCTGTTGGTAGTCATTATGGGTGTAACAGCAGGCTACACGTGTTCACACCACACAGTGTCACACTGCACTGTCTGTGACAGACACTTACTGGAGGCCCTTACTGTGCCATCTCTTGCTGTGTTTGTGAATGAGAGCAGGGACGTGCTGGCCATTGGGAAAAGCGGGAAAACTCCCGAACGGCCGGTTCATTCCCGGCCGGTCCAGGCCGGCCATTAGGAAAAGATTTTAAACAAAATGTCGGCCTTCGTTCCATTTTGGGGGCTGGGCGGCCAACAAAGTAAATCGTCACTGTCGGGTTTCAACATTTTCTTTTTTTTTATCGCAAAGCAAAGCCCTGCTTCACCATACAAGGCCGTTGCACAAAAGTAGTGAAAACAGCAGATCTACAAGCACACAACGTCTCGCACCGTGAGGCGCTGTGTGCTTGTAGATCGGCTGTTTTCACTAGTTTAAATCCTTTTAAAAATGATAAATTCAAAACAAACGGTTTTGGACATACAAGGTTTCCACCCGACAACGACGAAATATAACTCATGTACAGTAATTGTCCCACTGGCTTGTCACTTGTCATGATCTGAAATGGCAAATCTTTGAGTAGCAGCAGCGCTATAGAGAGAGATCTCTCTCTCTATAGCGCGCAATGAGGGCCTCTACAACTCTTTTTCCCAGGCTGAATCAGGGGCCCAGCACGTCCCTGTATGAGAGGCAGATGTGCCAGTTTGCTGAGAACCAGCAGCAGGTTGGCACTGGCAAATAGCAGGTTGAATACAACAGTGCAGTGGTGCTCTATGGCAGGGGTTTTCAAAGTGGGTGACGGGGCACCCTGGGGTGCCGTCAGGCCAGTCCAGGGGTGCCGTGAGATAATGTGATAATATTCTGCATTCATCAATATCACTACACCAATATCACTTCACTAGTAAAACAGACCTGATTTGCACTCTACCTGATGAGTTCATTTTCCATCTATAATAATAATTGCCGATCTACAAGCTCACAACGCGTCACGTTGTGACGCGTTGTGAGCTTGTAGATCGGCTATTTTTGGTGAACCTTCCCCCCAGAATAGGCATGCTGGAGTTCAAGTGGTAAAACGTCAAGTTAGACGTTATTTTCTGTCAGTTCTGATGGAAACGGATATTTCTCCAATATTATATGATGTAAGATGTAAAAATTAACAGTGTAATTCAGGGGTGCCGTGGATGAAAAAGTTTGAAAACCCCAGCTCTATGGAATCAGGATACTGCAAACACTCATAACACACATTCCCTGGCATTTAACAATATCTTCGTACTCTCATATGCCTCTGTCTCCATAGACTTCCATGTAATTCATAGTGCACGGATCATGCACACCCATGCCTAGATAATGCACCACGTGTGTCCACATTGCTCACAGCTCTCAAACAAAAAAATCCGAATGGAAATCCGTTCAGGCATTCATGAGATAGCAGCCATTATGTTTTCCTAAAATGTAAACAAAGATGGCTGCCATGTTTGAAAGATGGGGTTGCTATGGGGGTTAAACATGCAATTTCGCGATTGCTATCATGCCTACTACATTTTTTGTGGTCACATTTTTTTTTGATTTTTTTTTTTTTCAAAAAATATTTTTTTCTCTGGATTATCGGGCCTGGCAGGGAAAGACATTGAAATAATCTCGGGATTATCGGGCCTGGCACACAATGAGTTAAAATAAAAGTCTTGAATCTTTGAAAATATTTTTTGCAACACTTAAAAATCGTGCATTCTCGGATTCTCTCATCTCATGTCATTACTCATGACACTGCAGCCAGTTCATTTACTGTTGTCTTCACCAAGAGCCCTGCAATCACTGTTCCTATCCAACCAATATTATCTTTATAGGCTTATATATGTACGCTGTAATTCTAAGTACTCCATGTTCATTAGTTCATTCACACACGTTCATGGATAACTTAGAACAGACGCACACAGCCTCTCTGTGAAAGCCGCTCACACACAGCACAGGCTGAGGAGGGTCATGTCTAATTGCTTGTTAACACATGTTTGCTGCAACATGGCAGCGGACCAGCAGCTTCCTGCCAAGCAGGAGTCCATCCACTGTCAGCACTGAGCTCCACTGCTATCCTCACTGTCCAAATGGACGCATCGTTATATTTAGCTACTTTTTACAACTTTTCATTGGTTTAATATTTAACTCATCCAGAGCCCAGGACATTAACGGATTAGGGGGTCCAGAGTGCCCCCTCCCGGCCCCATTAACGGCCATTGTCTTATTTTGAAGGCCAGAAGTCTAGACCGGAAGTACTTCCGGTCTGACGTCATCGGATCCTGCGACGGAACCGATCATTGTTTACGTGGTGCCATGCTGGATTGCATAGGAGCGTTTATACATGTGTTTTATAAGCGAGCATCTGCCTCCATCTTCGCTTCTAAAGTGTTGTTTTGAGATAATGGACATTAAAGATGAGATCGGCCGTCCACCTCAATGTTATGGGATGACTATTGTGTGCTCGTGGAGCCGTGATGATGACAAATCAGCGCGGATTTCGTCTCCGGAGCGTCGGCCATTGTACTAGGTATTTTTACTCGCCGTTACAGTAATATATTACTTTTCGCGCGACATCACGCATTCGGCACTATACGTACTCTAGTACTTATCGCGTGACATCACGCGAAAGGCACTAGATGAGTTAATAACACCCATAGACAGATTGAACCACATTCAACATGGCTGGAAGTCAATATAGGCAAAGATAAAAAAATATATATATATAAACTAGAATTGACAATCAATCAGTCAATATTAAGCTGGGTGCACGTGTCGTTTTCTTTAGCATAACAAAGAACAATAAAGTCGGCTACACCAATGTACTTGACTGTTTTGCGTTTCTGTCTAATAAATTATTCAGTCAATCAATTTCCTATGCTATAATTTCCTATGCTATAATTTCCTATGCTATAATTTCCTATGCTATAATTTCCTATGCTATAATTTCCTATGCTATAATTTCCTATGCTATAATCGCGACCCATACCGGTGGGTGGAGACCCAGTGCATCATGGGAAACAGTGCTGTAAAGTTAATAATCCAACATTAGACGCTACTGCAGGGTGACCATATCTTCAGCCGCTCAAACCGGGACTCCAACCACTGGTGCCCAAAACCGGAACCCCAAAAGCAATGCGCACGCCACCGCCATACATTAAATTATGTTTATACAACAGGTAGTCGGGCTCTCAATGGAAAACAGGCTCTCCAACCGTGCATATAACGAGCACTACTGCACTGTCTCTCATCAAGTAAAGAAATCAGCTGCGTTGGTCACGAAAGACAGCAAGCGCTCCTCTCTCCCCACACTATGCTAGGCGGCTAGGCTAGCGGTTTTCATGTGACGTTCAGGGACACAGTAGCTAAATGTGGCATTAAAAAATTAAAGATTCCTATCGAATATCTTAATTACAATGAAATAAAGTTGACATGTTTTTTTTAAGGGCAACAGTTGTATAATCGCAATATTACACGAGAGGGTCTGAATTAACACGGTTATCCTGCACTCCAGCCCTTCCTACGGAACTCGCCTGTCGGCTCGTTCCTGCGAAAAGGCTGTCGTGCAGGATAACCGCGTTAATGCACACCCTCTCGTGTAATATTGCTTAAGTAACACTGGTTTCTTTCCATATCGATATTAGATCAAACAAAACCACACTAAACCACAAGAGATTGAGAGAGAGAAGCCGAGTAGACTAGACAAAAAGAGTACATAACTGATATCATAAGCCAGGGGTCTTCAACGGGGGGTCCGGGGCCCCTAGGGGGTCCTCAGAGTTACTACAGGGGGTCCTCAAAATCTTTGTGTGACTTTTTTCCCCTCCTTTTTTTATATTAACCACTTGAAACTAGCGTCCATATTCTGAGAACTTTAGGCAAAAATAGCAGATCTAAAAGCTGTGAGCTTGTAGATCAGCTATTTTCGGCAAAGAGCTTCAGTGAAGAGGGGGAAAAAAGAGCACACTAAGTACAGAGTGAAAGGTCATGTTTAGTAAGTATTGACGTTTCAAGTGGTTAAATATCTGAAAACACACATTGACATGAATCCAAAATTGTTTGTGCTGTCAAAAGACAAAATAACTATATGGAATCTATTAAAAGGTTGTAGGCGGTCCCTGCTTCATATTTCTCTTTCAACTAAGGGGTCCTTGGCCTGAAAACGTTGAAGACCCCTGTCATAAGCACTTGGTTAATCCGGCCGTGATAGTAGTCAAAAGTCAACAGGCAGCAAAAGACGGCTGCCTGGTAGTGTAGCCTAATGGCTCCTGGAACAAAGGACTGTCCCACATCTCATTCTTTTGTGAGAACACACAAACAGACAGACCTGTTCTACACAGCTCAGCCCTTCGGGCCATTCAGCTACAAAACAGAACAGAATTTTCTTTTTTGGGAGAGAGATGTTTACACGAGGGCAAGGGCCAGGGATGTACAGAGAATGTTAGAGAGGCATGGGCTGAAATCTCTAAAAGGGCCTTTTGGTGAAAATATCGAAAATAGCAGACCTCCAAGCTCACAACGCGTCGCAGCGCGACGCGTTGTGAGCTTGTAGGTCGGCTATTTTTCGGTGCGTGATACCACACTTAACTAAGCATAGTCAAGTCAATACTGGAGATGTGGTGTAAGGGCATGGATTTCTACACAGAGAGGGCAATTCTTTCAACATAAGATGCTGCATTCTGGTTCAGGAAAGTTGAATAAGGCAATTCTCTTCAATGCTGCCTTCAGGTATGGCATAGAAAGAGGGGCATTTGCATTTCTTTCACCATGGTAAAAACTGCATTCATGGTCTGGAGAGGGCACTTTTTACAGACTGATAAAAGGGCAGGGGCTCAAGCCCCCTTTGATGTCTATGTGTGCACGTGCCTGGCAAGGGCGCCGTTAGCTTACAGTCGGCATAGAGAGTGTGTCTCTCATCCGTTAGTTTGTCCGAGCCCCCGGCACTGAAGGGGTTACACCCACCACTACACCACTTTACAGTTTAGGCATTTAGCAGATGCTTTTAATCCAAAGTGACTTATAAGCAGGTAATACATCAATAATCAAGATAAGCAAGATAATATGTCAGTACATCAACAACAATACAACAAATGCATAGGAATATCAATCTAGAAAAAACAATGACATAGGCAGACCACGCACCTGATCAGTAAAAAACCTTTCTAAAACCTAAAAATCAAACCTCGGTTCGAAGTGGAGCGGTGAATCTGAGCAGCTATACCCTGTGTGTGTTGCTAAATGCCTAAACTGTAAACTGTAAACTGTGCCTGTGAGTGAGTGGTGAGTGTGCCTGGCCTGCACAAAACAGCGCCCCTCCTTTAACTAGTGTGTTGTGTGTGGCCACTCAAGGTATTGCCAGGCTACGGACACGGCCAGCCACCCAGCCACCCACCCAGCCACCCAGCCACCCACCCAGGGACATACCCACGGACATACCTGTCTATTGGGAGCGCTTTCACCGCTCCAAAAATGCTATCTAGCTTCATGTATGGTCATGGAGGGAAGGGGAGTGTTACAGTAGTGCTATGGGTTTAGGTGGAGTCTGAAGAGGTGAGTCTTCAGTCCACGGTGGAAGCTAGGGAAGCTAGGTAGTTCTAAGTGCAACAGGGAGTTTATTCCACAGTTTGGGGGCCATGAGGACAAACTGTCTCGGACGAGTGGATTTTTGTCCTGGGGTTTTAAGGGAGGGTTCTGTCAGCATCCCTGTGTTGGCTGATCTAAGTGAACGGGTGGGGGTGTAGGGGTTGATCAGGTTTTGGAGGCATGGAGGAGCCGTACCTTTGGCTGCTTTGAAGGTCAGCATCAGTGTTTTGTATGAGCAAGGACCAATATTGTTCCGCTGTGGAAGAGGAGAGCCTACATTGTTGCGGGCCAGGCTGAGGAACTCTGCAAACAATAATTGCAGGGAGAATATGATGCAACCTCACCTAGAAACGCTCTGTGGTGCTGCATTGAGAGATGGAGTGTGGAGGAATGCAGGAGCTGGGACAGAGATGGAGCGAGAGAGAAAGGGGGCGACAGACAGACGGACGGACAGACAGGCAGACAATGAGAGATAAAGAGAGCATAATACTGTAGAGCAGCGGGGTTTTCAGGCCAAGGACCCCTTAGCTGAGAGAGAGAGAGAGAGATGAAGCAGGGACCCCCACTACATATTGTATAAATGTGTGATGCAGATTTTCATCTATTTCATAGTTAGATTCATAGACTTGTTTGACAGCACTGTCATCAGTCTATGTTGTTGGATTTGTGTTAATGTGCATTTTCAGACATTTAACCACTTAAATCGTCGATATTTTGAAAACGTGACTTTTCACTCTGTACTTGGTCTGCTCTTTTTTACCTCTACGCCAACCCTAACCCTAACCCTAAGTAAAAAATCAGACACACGCACAAACGCGCGCACGCACGCACGCACGCAATATTCCAGTGGAATATTGCGTGCACGAAGGGTTCCCAAAGGGTTCCCAGTTCGATCCCGGGTTTTCAGGGAAGAACTGGGTTAAAAGCCTGGGGAGGCTCCTACATAAACATAACCACTTCCCCCACTGAAACATAGTTCCTCAAATCAGCTTGGCGTGTAAACTGTCACATTACTGTACGCCAATGTTGTTTTTGACAGCACATTTTGATTTAGTTTTAGTCATAGTCTTTTGAATAAATTGTCATTTAATTTTAGTCACAATTTAGTCACCTGAAAAGTTTTAGTTTTAGTCAAATTTTAGTCGACTAAATATCATACGTTTTTAGGCGACTAAATCTACAGTTGATTTTGTCAACTAAAATGGATTTTGGCAGGCCTTGATGGCATCGTAATGACTTATTTTACACATGGTTGCGTGCTGAAAATAGAAGATCTACAAGCTCACAACGCGCCACGCTGCGACGCGTTGTGAGCTTGTAGATCGGCTATTTTCAACATGCAACACCTGAGAGCAACCAAACATAAAATGACTCTCTTCAGCTCCAGTCCCTCCCTAAACGTCTAGTTTTAATTTTTTTGCTGAAATTGTCAATAAGTTTAGTCTTAGTTTTAGTCATCACAGCTTAGTTTTTATTTCGTTTTTACTTAGTTTTTGTCAGTGAAAAAACGCAGTCGACAAACATTTTTCGTCATAGTTTTAGTCGACAAAATCAACACTGCTGCACGCACACAAACACAAGCAAAAGTGTGCACACACACGCGCATGCACGCACACAATCTCTAAAATATGGATGTTGCCCCGAGGATGGAGGCAGCGGGGGGGTGGGGGATGTTATACACATCTGATAGCAGCCGTGTTCCTTCACTTCCGGCTCTGCTGGAAGACACGGTGAGTGTTATTAAAAACCACAGGCTAATATCTGGGCTGTCAGTCAGCGGGGAGATTAGAGACGGAATCCTATTTCCTGACTTTATCATCACAGGTTCTGTGTGATCAGGGGCGTCGCACCAAATTCGGGGCCCTGGGTACAAGGATTCACTGTGGGGCCCCCGTGCTGTAACTATTGAAAAATAGCAGATATACAAGCTCGCAGCGCGGCACCGAGTGCCGCGCTGCGAGCTTGTAGATCTGCTATTTTTGAAGAATGTGAAAATCTTTGAATATTTCAAATCCTTCTAAGGTTTTTTGAAAAACCCATGTTTTTATGTCAGTGGTGCTCAAACATTTTCATGTGAAGGACCCCCAAAATGATATGTATTTTGCCACGAAGCCCCATCTCAAAATATTTAGTTCCAAGGACCACCCCAGAAGCAAAATTTGAGTTACAAATGTGGCTTAAAAAAATACATATATTCAAAGATTTGCACACATTTTCACGACTTTTTCAAAAATAGCAGATCTACAAGCTCGCAGCGCGGCACTCGGTGCCGCGCTGTGAGCTTGTATATCTGCTATTTTTCAAAAGCTAAATAGTTATAAAATAATGAAGGCCCCTCCACCTTGGGCCCTGGTAACTCAGTCCCCCTTCCCCTCCCTTGTGACGCCCCTGTGTGTGATTTCATATGTACCGTCTCTCCCTGACGAGGCTCCGGGCGGCTGGCTGGGCTAACGCTATGCGAGGTCCAGGTTATAACGGCAGCCGACACATATTTAACCCATTTAGAATGGGTACATACTACACATTATTGTGTATCATTATTTTATGCTTTAACAATACAAAAATAGCAGATATACAAGCTCACAGCGCGGCACCGAGTGCCGCACTGCGAGCTTGTAGATCTGCTATTTTTGAAAAATCGTGAAAATTTGAATTTTGACCCGATTCTATAAGTGTCTTTTGAATCCTTCTAGGTTTAAAAAAAAAAAAAACTATGTTTCTGTGTCAGCAATCTGGCCAGCCAACGTCAAAGAAATTGTCCTTTTCGCTTAACTGGAGCTCAGTTAGTCTGTTGTTGAGAGACTACTATGTCAGTGGTTCTCAAACTTTTTCATGTGAAGGACCCCCAAACTGATATTTATTTGGCCACGGACCTGCATCTCGATATATCTAGTTCCAGGGACCCCCCAGAAGCAACATTTGAGTTACAAACGTTCACTTTAAAAATACATATATTCAAAGATTTGCACAAATATTCACGACTTTTCAAAAATAGCAGATCTACAAGCTCGCAGCGTGGCACTCGGTGCCGCGCTGTGAGCTTGTATATCTGCTATTTTTCAAAAGCTAAATAGTTATAAAATAATGAAGGCCCCTCCACCTTGGGCCCTGGTAACTCAGTCCCGCCCCCCCACCCCCCTTCCCCTCCCTTGTGACGCCCCTGAGTGTGAATTCCTATGTAGAGTCTCTCCCTGACGAGGCTCCGGGCGGCTGGCTGGGCTAACGCTATGCGAGGTCCAGGTTATAACGGCAGCCGACACATATTTAAAGGTGATACACCATGCATTTAAAAAGTATTTATGTCATATTGTTTATGTCCCAAAAACGTTTTTCAAAAGGTTTGAGGCTAAATTACCACTCCTGAATAGAGAGCCTCTCTCATTTTTGAATGGCTCTCAGAGCATTTCAGCTGCAGTACCACCTTTGGCCTGAACTGCGCCACCCCCCCAAAATCCTTTTGAAAAAAAAATGTTTTTTGAAAAAAAAATCTTTTTGAAAAAACATTTTTTTTAGATTTTTTTTTTTGTGTGATGACGTCACAATCGGCAGATGACGTCACAATCGGCAGCAAATCTGAACAGCCTGTTTTGAGAACCCGTGGGATACTTTTAACCTTCACCTTCTCAAAACCAGAGAAAGACACAACGGTCAGAAATGGGACTTTGTGAGGATAGAAGGTGCTAGTGGGACCCCAAAAAAAGGTTTTAAAATAGGAAAAGTGAAATTTCATGGTGTATCACCTTTAAGCCCTTAAAACCTGAACGCAAATCTGTGTCGCTTTAGATTTGAACCACTTTAACCACCGTTTTAATGCAGGGGTCTTCGACAGGTTATTACAGGGGGTCCTCCAAATCTTTGTGTGATAGAAAGAAAAAAAAACGATCTCCTTTTTAGCCAGATTCTTAAAAAGATTCTGAGAACTTTAGCCAAAAATAGCAGATCTACAAGCTCACAACGCCTCGCAGCGCGAGGCGTTGTGAGCTTGTAGATCAGCTATTTTCGGCAAAGAGGTTTGGTGTAGAGGGGAGAAGTATTGACGTTTCAAGTGGTTAAATATCTGAAAACAGAAATTGACATAAATCCAAAATACACTGACGATTGTGCAATCAAACAATGAACCGATATGGAATCTATGCAAGGTTGTGGGGGTCCCTGCTTCATCTCTCACTCAACTAAGGGGTCCTTGGCCTGAAAATGACCCCTGTTTTAATGTTTTAACTATTAAACACATGACTGAACAGGTCATTTTGACCTTTTTTGAGATTTAGAAATGGAATTAGATTGCTCAGGAAACACTCAAAATGTTTTATTTCATATTTACAAAATGTCTCAAATGGTAGAAAAAACAAAACAAGACTTGGCTTGTGTGTTAAGGAAAAGTCATGAAAGGGCACATTTCTGATAGTTTCCAGAGCAAACCCAAACCACCTCAAAATCTCACAATCAGGCTCAGTCATGCGAGTGTTAAAATATTTTGAATATTTTTGACCAGATTCTATAAAATGTCTTCTAAATTAATCCTTCTTCTAAATCAGTGGTTCTCAAACCGTTTGAGGTCAAGGACCCTTATTGCTTGTTTTATCGCTTCAGCGTTAACTGTTACACTTGTTGCATCGAGGGCAGCCTGTTGTTGTTTTGAAAATGCCGCAGCATTGTATTGGGGAAGGAATGAGTGAGCGCAGCATCAGGGCTGGCTTGCCAGGCTAAGATAAGAGACCATTCCTTTATGTCTGATAGGGGGTGGGGGGGGCATGGGCAGGGGCGTCACAAGGGGGGGGGGGTAAGTGGGACTGAGTTACTAGGGCCCAAGGTGGAGGGGCCTTCATTATCTTATACTTTAACTATTGAAAAATAGCAGATCTACAAGCTCACAGCGCGGCACTGAGTGCCGCGCTGTGTGCTTGTAGATCTGCTATTTTTGAAAAGTCATGAAAATGTGTGCAAATCTTTGAATATATGTATTTTTGATGCTTCTGGGGGTCCCTGGAAATAATTATTTTTAAACTGGGGTCCGTGGCCATTTTGGGGGTCCTTCACATGAAAAGGTTTGTGCACCACTGACATGGAAACATGGGTTTTTCAAAAAAACTTTAGAAGGATTTAGAAGACATTTATAGAATCGTGTCAAAAAGACTTGCACAAATGTTCAAATAGCAGATCTAAAAGCTCACACTGTGAGCTTGCATATCTGCTATTTTTCAATAGTTAAAGCACAAAATAATGCGTTCCCAGTCTAAATGAAGAACATTCATGGGGAATCCTTGTACCCAGGGCCCAGAATTCGGTGCGAGACCCCTGGCCATGGGGCCAGATAGCAGATATTAAATTCCCACTTTCATTCTCGGTAAGTGGAGTACATTGCCACGGCAACTGGCTTGTCATCAGCACCGGGTACCAGCGTCACTTGTGTTCTATTATTGGTGACGGACATATAAGACATGGGAGACCGGGGTCACGGCGGTGCAGTCGGTAGTGCTGCCGCCTCACAGCTAGAAGGTCCTGGGTTCGATCCCAGGACCTTCTAGCTGTGGGGGCGTCATCAGTGCCCATAGGTACCCTCACAAAAAACATACAGTAATCCTGGTCTCTATACTGCCTCCCCCTGGCCAGCCGGGGCGCCTGATGGAGGGGAAAGGAACTGGTCGGAATAACGTGTTCCGTCCACGCGCTACGTCCAGCCAGGGAATTCTCTCCCCTGTCAGGTGAAAAGAAGCGACTTGGACTCCTCATGCATAGAAGGAAGCATGAGGTCAGTCCGTTGCTCTCCCCAGGTTGGCAGAGGGAGTGTAGCGCCCAGGATTACATTAGACAATTCGCATTGGGTTACAAAATTCATGGGATAAAATAAAAATTAAAATAAATAAAAAAAAGGCCATCTGAGCAAGCCTTCTGCTTGGTGAAAGTTTTATTTCCTTCTCTTTCTCTCTCTTCGGAATGTTGTTGAGTGTTCCACAGTGAGTGTTGCACAGTGCTGTTCATTTCATCCAAGGCCGTGGCTCTCAACCATAGAGTTATAATAAGAATAGAGAGGGCACAGGATATCCCCGCCCGTCCACTTGCATTGAGTTGCTCACCCAGCGCATGAAGCGTACTTCCGCGTTTGAGACGCCTCTGAAACGTGACGTAGTGGGGCTTCTATTTTGCTTCTGTGACGCATTTTGCGTCATAGTTTGTGTTCATGGACGCGTTGTGCTCTAATTCATGAACGAGCACTTCCGGTATGAACGCGCGTCAATACAAAGAAGCCTAGATGCGCGTTCATGATTAGAAGCCCCAACTGCAGTACCTCAAACGGCCACCATGTCCATGGCGCTTCAAAGCTCCCCCTCGGTCCCGGGGGCTTTGCTCTCAACCAGTGGGCTGCGAGAACAAGTGATTTGCATGAATTGTGAACTGCTGTACGAGCAACCCAGTCTCCAGACAAAATGTCAGTATACTGACGTTTTGTTTGGAGACTGGGTTGGTACGAGATGCCTCAAGCCTTGGCTGGCGTTGAATGTGCATGCCTGCGATTGGCTAAGTGTTTAATTATCCCATAACCTACAAACTGACAAAACATATTTCGAGATGGGGGGTCCGCGGGCCAAATACATGTCATTTTGGGGGTCCTTGACGTGAAAAAGTTTGAGAACCACCGATTTAGAAGAAGGATTTAGAAGACATTTGAATCGGGTCAAAATCTTCAAAGACTTGCACAAAATTGAATGAGATCTACAAGCTCTCAGCGCGCCTCTCGGTGCCGCACTGTGAGCTTGTATACTGTATCTGCTATTTTCTTTTATAGTTAAAGCATAAAATAAGGGTGGTTAAAATCTAAAGCGACAAAGACGTGTTCCCTGCCTTAATGGGTTAAACAGATTAATCCAATCAAATGTTGCGGCGGTACATGCTAGCGACAGGCGGACGTGTTTTGTCTGTGCTCCTTGCAATAGTGGGGGAAGTAGAACATACACGCACGCATAGGCGATTTTAAGGGGTGTCCTTGGGTGCACTTGCACCCCCTGGCCACCAGGCGGCCATTTTTATTATTTTTTTTACTTTTTTTTTTTGTAATGTAACTTTATTTTATAATTATTAAATAAAACAGTGATCGTGGTTTGTAAAATGTGTGCAAAAAGAGAGGAGGGGCAAGTATTTCTGTTGTTAACTTGGCAGACTTGGCAGGCACTATGGGTGGTCTGTGAGATTAACACCATATAGGCCTTTTACAGATTGAGAAAGAACACAAAATTAAACTGCAGCAAATAATTGATCAGTATGCAAGTACCAAAAACCGGAGGCTGCAGTTCATTGTGTAATAAGGATTGCTTGATGATTAACTTGATGTTTGGCTTTATATGTCCTGTGCTGCCTCTGCCTGCAAAATATAAGTAAATAAATTTGCTCATGGTGTCTAGAAAAAGAAGCACCTGTTTTGCACTTTTTTTTTGTTTATATTGTGTTACATTTGGGTAAAAAATAAACTGCAGAAACCCGTTAAAACAACTGGACAAAACCTCTAAAAAACGTGCGCGTGCATGAGGTAATAGAAGTACTCGGTCTGTCTTGCACGCCCTGATAGAAGAGGCTAGAATCGCCTATGCACGCACGACTGAATTCACGCGCACGTATCACGCACCGACACAGGGAGAAAGAGGATGATAAGCACATGAGACAATTGAAAACCAGGCGTTCCAATTTCAGCGCATCCTGCGGTAATAATAAATAATTGCACAACTGCGGGGCCAAAAGAAAACGCTGCCGCCATCAGACGGAATGCGTGATCAAAACCGGACGGCTGTTTAACCCATTCAGAACGGGTACACGTTATTGTGCCTTCATTATTTTATGCTTTAACTATTGAAAAATAGCAGATATACAAGCTCGCAGCGCGGCACTGCTATTTTTGGAAAAAGTCGTGAAAATGTGTGCAAATCTTTGAATATATGTATTTTCAAAGCGAACGTTTGTAACTCAAATTTTGCTTCTGGGGGGTCCCTGGAACTAGATATTTTGAGTTGCGGGTCCGTGGCCAAATAAATATCATTTTGGGGGTCCTTCACATGAAAAGGTTTGAGAACCACTGACATATTAGTCTCTCAAGAAGAACAGACTAACTGAGCTCCAGTTGACTGAAAAGGACCTTTTCTTTGACGATGGCTGGCCAGATTGCTGACATAGAAACATAGGTTTTTCAAAAAATCTTAGAAGGATTCAAAAGACGATTTTTCAAAAATAGCAGATCTACAAGCTCGCAGCGCGGCACTCGGTGCCGCGCTGTGAGCTTGTATATCTGCTATTTTTCAATAGTTAAAGCATAAAATAATGATACACAATAATGTGTACCCGTTCTGAATGGGTTAATAAAACAGTGCTGTTAATTAGCATTAAAACCTCTGTGGGTAATATGGAGCATGGGGCTTCAACGGGGGGTCCAGGGACCCCTAGAGGCAGGGAAGTTAGAGGGGGCTTTAGCTCCTCCTCCCCATAAACCCAATTGTGATGAAAAATATGTATAGAGTAAATATATTAAATGTGTGAAAGACTGACTTCTATATAAACCATACAATGAAATCATACTTTTTATGCATGGGAAGCATCTTCAGCCTCACTAAAACCGCTACAGCGATCAACTACAGTCCACAGATTTGGAGCTGGCAATCTCGTTTGTCGTATTAGTATTACTAGAAGCTGGGCCGCCCTTTGGGCGGCCCAGCGTCTAGTCGGCGACCTGGCCAACTCGGGAACGATGTAAATAGGGAATGAATGCCCCGCCCTTTAATGCGAACCCCATTATACCTGTTGTCTGTCTGTCTGTCTGTCTGTCAGCGTCCATTTTATGTCCATATATGGAGATCACTGCAGATATAGTTCTGGGTCCATTTTATGCCCATATATGCCCATATATGGAGATATCTGTCTATTTGCGTCCATTTCATGCCCATATATGGAGATCTCTGTATCAGTCTGTCTGTGCATCTGTTTGCCTGTGTCCATTTATGCCCATATATGGAGATATCTGTTATCTGTCTGTCTGTCTGTCAGCGTCCATTTTATGTCCATATATGGAGATCACTGCAGATATAGTTCTGGGTCCATTTTATGCCCATATATGCCCATATATGTAGATATCTTCTATTTGCGTCTATTTCATGCCCATATATGGAGATCTCTGTATCTGTCTGTCTGTGTCCCTTTATGCCCGTATATGGAGATCTTTGTGATTCTGCGTAAATTTTATGCCCATATATGCCATTTGCGTCCATTTTATGCCCATTTATGGAGATCTCTGTATCCGTCTGTCTGTGTCCCTTTATGCCCGTATATGGAGATCTTTGTGATTCTGCGTCCATTTTATGCCCATATATGCTATATATGGAGATATTCAGAGATTTTTTGTTGACTCATGTGGCGTACGTGATGTCAGAGCCTTTTATGAGTGATGTCACAATGAGTCAGCGCTTGCGGCCTTGCGCCGATTTCCTCCGGAACAGCCTGATGTCAACAATCAGCTCCGCATAAGGATATTCCGAACGTTTCGGGCCGGTTTCGGAAAACCGCGCGTCGGGTCGGGTCGAGGCCCGGCACTGCACTCCGCGCCGCGGCGGGGAACGCGCGTGCCGAATCTGAAGCCGGTGGGACGAACGGTTCTCGAGATACGCGGATTACAGACAGACAGACAGACACACATGCAGAGACTTCTCGCATTTATAGATAGATTATTCCTTATTTTTTTGTTGGCAAAATGAATTAGCCCCTGCGCTAAAAAATAGCAGATCTACATGCTCACAACGCCTCGCAACAATAGAACAAAATGTAATGCCTCAATAGTGCTTGTCAGGGTGGGGGGGGGGGGGTCCCAGTTCAAATATGATTATTTTAGGGGTCGTGGCCTGAAAAGGTTGAGAACCACTGATATACAGTATAGTAATATATATATATATATATATATATATATATATACAGTATATACAGTATAGTAATATTAGCAGTAATTATTTTCAATAGTTGGTCCTAATGAGTGGTCTTGGGTGGTTTTTTCAACCCAGAGAGGGTACAAAATGGAACCTTCAAAACCACACTCAAAACTCACCTCTTCAGGATAGTCTTTCCCAGTTGAGGTCTAGTTAGGCTGTCTCCCTAACTTTTTACTGTTTTCTTCTAGCTGTTTTTCTTTTTGTTTTTCACCTAATAAGGTTCTTCCTTTCACACACACACACACACACACACGCGCACACACACGCGCACACGCGCACGCGCACGCACACACACACACGCACACGCACGCGCACGCACACGCACACGCACACGCACACGCACACGCACACGCACACACACACACACACACACACACAGTAAAGCGACTTTGGGTACTTAGAAAGGAGCAATATAAATCTGAGCTAATACTAGTAAGACACCTGAGGGTGGAATGCGACCTCAGGGTGACATGCGACCTCGCCCTAAAGGGCGAGGTCGCGCCAATTCTTGACTATCTGGCCAACCACAGCGTTTCTCTGACGATTCTAGTTGTTATCATTCTGGGGGGAGTTTGTTCATGTTTTTGTGAGGGTATCAACCCTAGGAGACACGGGGAGAACATGCAAACTCCACACAGAAAGGCCCTATCGCCAACCCCACCTAGGCTGTGAGCGATAGGGCCTAAACATCATAGACAGTAGCCATTGTTAGGCCGGAGTCAATGGCTGTCTGTCTGACTGTCTGTACAGGAAGTGATGTCACATGACATACTTTTTATGCCCATATATGAGTCATTCTGTACCACATCTCCATGTTTAGGCCAAACAGGTTCGCTCCATTTCTCCATGTATCGGTCGAAATGACCAACGTCGAGCTTGACAAGGAGGATACCGCACATTGTACCTCATCCACCCTTTCTTCTCTCTCCTTTTGGTATCTTTATCCTCCTCCTCCTTTTTTTCTTTTTTATTCTTCTCTTTTTTTCACAGCCGCCCCCATATTTACTTTAGAAAATATATATTAAATTCTAAGAACGTTTCGAGTACCAGTTTGATACAAGAGCGAATAAGCGCTACACTTCTGGAATCCTGTGCGTCGACTTAAAGTCGGATCCAGGCCTAATAACTTTATCTAGCCGCCCCCGTTGCCACCTCCTTTTCTTTTCTGAGACACATTGTACCTCATCCACCCTTTCTTCTCTCTCCTTTTGGTATCTTTATCCTCCTCCTCCTTTTTTTGTCTTTCTTAGTCTTGTGTATCCTTCTCTTTTGGCTACTGTCTATGACGGTAGTCCCATATGACATGATGGACTGGACTAGCTCCATATATAGTGTTATCCACATTTCGTGTAGCCGCCCCGTACTGGAAGTGATGTCACAACTCGCTGACATCACACTGACATCACAGAGGTTACGGAAGGAAGGTCACTCAAGCGACACGGTTTTTCAGAGTATATGCGACCTTCGGTCGCAATTACCTTAATTGCTGGACTATAAGCCGCACCTGAATATAAGCCACACCAGCTAAATTTAGAACAAAAAAACAAATGTTTACATAATATAGCCTGACTATAAGCCGCAGGTTTCAAAACATGGGGAAAAAGCCGCTGCTTATGGTGCGGCAATTCCGGTACATTCCCAGACACAATGAATGAACGCAGGAGGAGACCCTGTTGTTGTACTGTATGTGCTGTACTGCCAAAACAATCCCCATAACTGGTATGGTTTGAGTCATCAAACTGTGTTCTATTTACTCCTCCAGAGCAGGGGCGTCACACCAAACTCTGGGCCCCTGGGTACAAGGATTCACTGCGGGCCCCCCATAAATGTTAACTATTGAAAAATAGCAGATATGCAAGCTCACAGCGCGGCACCGAGCTGCGAGCTTGTAGATCTGCTATTTTTGAAAAATTGTGAAAATGTGTGCAAGAAACCCATGTTTCCATGTCAGTGATGCTCAAACTTTTTCATGTGAAGGACCCCCAAAATTATATGAATTTGGCCACGGACCGCCATCTCAAAATATTTAGTTCCAGGGACCCCCCCGGAAGCAAAATGTATGAGTTACAAATGTTCGCTTAAAAAATACATATTCAAAGATTTGCACACATTTTCACGACTTTTCAAAAATAGCAGATCTACAAGCTCGCAGCGAGGCACTCGGTGCCGCTTGTATATCTGCTATTTTGGGCCCTGGTAACTCAGTCCCACTTTCCCCCCCCTTGTGACGCCCCTGCTCCCGAGGTGAAGGTCTCGCAGAGAGGGAGCTCAAACGTCCCCAGGCTGTACAGGCCGGTAGGCCAGTGGTTCGCAAACCTAAGGGTCGGAAGGAACCCCCAAGGGGAGCGGCCACAGCTGAGTGTTTAGTGAGCTCGCCTGGGGCACCAGACCAGACCAGAGCCCCTGGTTGTCGCAGGTACGATTCCAGGCCAGGCCAGCAATGTGTTGAAGTGTCCCTGAGCAAGACATATCCCTCAGTGCTCCTCTGTGGGCAGCACAAACATTGTCAAACATTGGGCCAAATTGACATACAAGATAAGAGTAAAGCCCTTTGCACACAGGACAGTTGCGTTTTTTTCGTTTGCGGCATGAATAAAACGCATTGGATTTGGTGTGCAAGGCTGTGCGGAATCGGCGCTGCGGATCCTAAAAGGAGTCATAAAAGGAGTGATGAGTTTTTTACCGCATGCGACAAGACGCACGAATCGAACTGGGTTCGATTGAGAAAAAAAAACGCACAGCGGCAGCCACTCGTCGCACGGCTAATTCGGAGCCGGTGTGCATGAGGTCATAGAGAATCATTGTTTTCTTTTCAAAAAATGATATTGTCCGTTTTATCCGTGCGGTTAAACGCGCCTGTGTGCAAAGGGCTTAAGAGTAAAAGCAAATGGACTGCAAGCAACAGAATGTTGCACCGCTCGACGATTGGAAATCTATTTAAAACGGATCCCTGCAGCATCTCGTATGAACCAGTCAACCAGCGTTGCATTATTATCATCATCTGTCAGAGGAGGGGGGGGGGGAGGGAGGGGGGGGGGGGGGGCACATCTCAAACAATGGCTGCCCGACGTTACGTAAGCGTAGGCTCTGCTGCAGCGTGGCGCCCACACACCAAGCAGCACAGCAGCCGCGGAGCGGGTTAACCCATTCAGAACCGGTACACATGTTGTGTATCATTATTTTATGCTTTAACTATTGAAAAATAGCAGATCTACAAGCTCGCAGCGCGGCACTCGGTGAGCTTGTAGAACTGCTATTTTTGAAAAATTGTGAAAATTACAAATTTTGACCCGATTCTATAAGTGTCTTTTGAATCCTTCTAAGGTTTTTTATTTTTTTTTATTTTCTATGTCAGCAATCTGGCTATAGCCATCGTCAAAGAAAAGGTCCTTTTCACTCACTTAACTGGCGCTCAGTTAGTCTGTTCTTGAGAGACTACTATGTCAGTGGTTCTCAAACCTTTTCTTGTGAACGACCCCCAAAATGATATGTATTTGGCCACGGACCCCCATCACAAAATATTTAGTTCCAGGGACCCCCCAGAAGCAAAATTTTGAGTTACAAACGTTCGCTTTAAAAATACATACAAGTCAAAGATTTGCATAGCCTGACACTCAGCCTGAATTGACATTTCGTTTCACTTCATTATTCAGTCTGAACTCGCTTCCCCCCAGGGCGATTGCAGGGATGGGCGTTGCCAAAAAGAGGCAGTCTTCAGCGATTGGTTCACCGACCAACACATGACATAGTGTTGTTATCATGGTTGTTATGTGTGGCTGGCTATAGTGGCTAGCCTGTTGCTTGCTAGTGCTACTTGCTAACCAAAGAAACAGTCAGAATAGGAGCACTACGAACTAGTAATCAAACACAACATAACATGCCTGCTACTGGTGTTTCATAGCGAGATCGATACGATCGCATTTTACCGCAATTTACCGCATTTTAGCGCGACGCGATGCGCGGTACGGTACGGCGGCGGCACTGGTGTACTTGGAAACACACATGAGTTCTGGGAAACCCCCACCCACGCTGATCACAAGACGCTGATTCACGACGCTGATTCGCCGTACGGATTTTCAACCGAGGCAGGCCTCTTCAATGAGAGCACTTCTAGACCCCTGAATCGCCAAAACAAAAATTTTAAAGGGGTGTGGCTAGCGATTCAGGGTCTGGAACTAGGCTAAGATTTGCACACATTTTCACGACTTTTTTCAAAAATAGCAGATCTACAAGCTCGCAGTGAGCTTGTATATCTGCTATTTTTCAATAGTTAAAGCATTCAATAATTCTAGGCCTAAATGGGTTAAAAATAGGCCCACTTCTTTCACCAGGCTGCCTACGCAGGTGAAGGACACCTACACACACACACACACACACACACACACACACACACACACACACACACACACACCTACACACACACATACACACACGCGCGTGCGCGCGCATGCACAGGAGGCTGTGTGTGTGTGTGTGTGTGTGTGTGTGTGTGTGTGTGTGTGTGTGTGTGTGTGTGTGTGTGTGTGTGTGTGTGTGTGTGTGTGTGTGAAATGCCCACGCTCGCGTGGAAGGAAAACGGTTGGAGTTTGAGATGCTGTGGGGCAGGGACGTGCAGACAATGTTACAGAGAGGCAGGGGCTGACATTTCTAAAAAGGGCCTTTTGGTGAAAATATCGAAAATAGCAGACCTCCAAGCTCAGCTCGTTGTGAGCTTGGAGGTCGGCTATTTTCGATGCTTGATTTCTACACAGAGAGGGCAATTCTTTCATCGTTTAAATCATAAGAGATGCTGCTTTCAAGTTCAGGAGAGTTTGGACAAAGGCAATTCTCTTGAATGCAGCCTTCAGGTATGGCATGGAAAGAGGGCATTTGCATTTCTTTCACCATAGTGAAACCTGCATTCATGGTTCTGGAGAGGGCACTTTTTTTTTTACAGACGGGTAAAAGGGCAGGGGCTCGAGCCCCCTTTGATGTCTGTGTGTGCACGCAGGGGCGTCACAAGGGGTAGGAAAGTGGGACTGAGTTACCAGGGCCCAAGGTGGAGGGGCCCTAGTAACTTTAGCTATTGAAAAATAGCAGATATATAAGCTCACAGCGCGGCACCGAGTGCCACGCTGCAAGCTTGTAGATCTGCTATTTTTGAAAAGTCGTGAAAATGTGCGCAAATCTTTGAATATATGTATTTTTTTAATTGAACATTTGTAATTCAAAATTTTCTTCGGGGGGTTCCTGGAACTAAATATTTTGAGATGGGGGGTCCTTAACATGAAAAAGTTTGAGCATCACTGACATGGAAACATAGGTTTCTTGGCACACATTTTCACGATTTTTCAAAAATAGCAGATCTACAAGCTCGCAGCGCGGCACTCAGTGCCGCGCTGTGAGCTTGTATATCTGCTATTTTTCAATAGTTAACATTCATGGGGGGCCCGCAGTGAATCCTTGTACCCAGGGCCCAGAATTTGGTGTGACGCCCCTGTGTGCACGTGCCTGCTGTGGGGAGAAGGGTTCCCTGACGGGAACAGAAAGATTACAAAAAAGGCAAAGAAAGAGAAACGTAACAAAGGAGAGACGGAGAGAAAAAGCTAAACAAAAACAAAAGGACGGAGGCTAAAATATGAGACGAAGAGAAGAGGAAATAACTTTTAGCAGCGACTTACACTCGCGCACCCAAAAATAGCCGATCCACAGCACATGGCTCCACGCGCCGCGCCACGTTCTGAGCTTGTAGCGAGGCTATTTTCACTGTTCGTTGCGCAGGCTTTGCTGTACTTTCTCTCCCACACCCCTAAGTTCCATCTCTCTGGTTTTCAGACGCGCACGCACGCACGCGCGCGCGCACACACACACACACACACACACACACACACACACACACACACACACACACACACACACACACACACACACACACACACACACACACACACACACACACACACACACACACACACACACACACACACACACGGCTGTGGTTCCCAGGGGTGTCACAAGTGGGGGGAAAGTGGGACTGAGTTATTAGGGCCCAAAGTGGAGGTAATTATTTTATGCTTTAACTATTGGAAAAAGAAAAAAAAATTAAGCAAACATTTTTAACTCAAACTTTGCTTCTGGGGGGTCCCTGGAACTAAATATTTTGAGATGGGGGTCTGTGGCCAAATACATATCATTTTGGGGGTCCTTCACATGAAAATGTTTGAGGACCACCGACCAAAAAACAAACAAACAAGATTTTTCAAAAATAGCAGATATCTACAAGCTCACAGCACGCTTTGAGCTTGTGGTTCCCTCTACGATGGACTCTTATTTACTGGCGTCCTGTGATTTATTTACTCCAATAAGAACTCTCTCTCTACTCTCTCCTTCTCTTTGTTCTCTCTCTTAATGTGAGCCATCATCTCGGATGCAAGGATGAGTTCCTGGTTGCCGTGGCAACTATGAAGCTAATAAGTAGAAAGCAGGCGGAGGAGAGAGGGTGGGGGGAGGGGGGGGAGGTGAGGGGGAGGGGAGGGAGAAGGATGCCATTCTGGATGGAGACACCGAGAGAGGGGGGGGGGGGGGGGGGGGGTAGTAGACAGTCATCTCTCAGGTGTGAACATATCGTCGTTGTCGGGTGGAAACCTCATATTTCCAAGTTTCAAATTTGTACGTTCTTTGGCAAAGTAAAGCCCTGCTTCATCGTACAAGGCTGTCGCACAAAAGTAGGGAAAACGTGCGAGGCGTTGTGAGCTTGTAGATCGGCTGTTTTCACTAGTTTGAATCATTTTTAAAATGCAAAATGCAAAACGAACGGTTTTGGACATACACGGTTTTCACCCGACAACGACGATATGTTTGCAATAGTGTTGCTTGACAGTTCTGATATCTTTGTTCATGTGTTCCAGCAATTTTATTAATTGTACCAGTTCCCGGTTGTGTAGTGTAGGGGGGGGGGGGGTTCCTTGACATGAAAACGTTTTGAGAACCACCAGGGGGAGGCAGCATAGAGACCAGGATTACTGCATGGTTTTTGTGAGGGTACCTATGGGAGCGGCATTGGCTCAGGGGTAGAGAAACCGTCATTAGAACACGGAGGGTTCCCGAAGGGTTCCCAGTTCAAATCCGGGCTTCCCCAGAGTTGGTGTGGAAGAGTCCTTGAGCAAGACTCTGAACTCCTAGTTGCTCCCGGTGAGCAGGTTGGTGCCTTGCATGGTTTCCTCCGCCATCTGTGCATGAGTGTGTGTGTGTGTGTGTGTGTGTGTGTGTGTGTGTGTGTGTGTGTGTGTGTGTGTGTGTGTGTGGTGTGTGTGTGTGTGTGTGTGTGTGTGTGTGTGTGTGTGTGTGTGAATGGGTGAATGTAATGCACAATCTATGCAAAGCGCCTTGGATATACAAATGCACCATTTTTGTACCTACCCTAGAAGACACAGGGAGAACAGGCACACTCCACACAGAAAGGCCCCTTTGCCTACCTCACCTAGGGTGTGGGCACTGAAGATGCGGGAATCGAACCCAGGACCTTCTAGCTGTGAGGTGACAGCACTACTGACCCTCCCCTTTTCAAAACATCTTGACATTCTTTGAAAAATGTTGTATGGGGGATCCACAAAATCTTTCCAGATGGGGGTCCGCGGCCAAATACACATTCATTTAGGGGTCCTTGACATATAAAAGGAGAAACACTGGACTAGGTAACGATGCAGGAAGTGTTGGCCAGGGAGTAAACAGCCCAAAAAAAGCAGCTCAAACCTTTGGTAAACATTTATTTACACTCCTCTCCTCCGTCAGAGTGCTCCACATCTCCTCTCAAACGCTGAAACTTCCCACCCCGCTACAAACACACAGGGGCGTCACAAGGGGGGGAAAAGTGGGACTGAGTTACTGGGGCCCAAGGTGGAGGGGCCTTAATTATTTTATACTTTAACTATTGAAAAATAGCAGATATATAAACTCGCAGTCGTGAAAATGAGTGCAAATCTTTGATATATGTATTTTTTAAGCGAACACTAACTCAAATTTTGCTTCTGGGGGGTCCCTGGAACTAAATATTTTGAGATGGGGGTCCGTGGCCAAAATACATGTCATTTTGGGGGTCCTTCACATGAAAAAGTTTGAGCAACACTGACATAGAAACATATATATATATATATTTCTTTTTTAAACCTTAGAAGAATTTGAAATATTCAAAGACTTGCACAAACCAAACTTTTTACGATTTTTTTTTCAAATAGCAGATCTACAAGCTCGCGGCGCGGCTGTGAGCTTGTAGATCTGCTATTTTTCAATAGTTAAAGCACCAAAGAATACATAATGATGCGTTCCTCGCAGGGCCCAGAGTTTGGTGCGACACCACTGCACACACACACAGTTACACACCCGGCAGGGGGTGTTTTATTATGTGTGACAGATCGTGGTTGTGAGGGACCCCCCACAGCAGATCGTGGTTGTGAGGGACCCCCCACAGCAGATCGTGGTTGTGAGGGACCCCCCACAGCAGATCGTGGTTGTGAGGGACCCCCCACAGCAGATCGTGGTTGTGAGGGACCCCCCACAGCAGATCGTGGTTGTGAGGGACCCCCCACAGCAGATCGTGGTTGTGAGGGACCCCCCACAGCAGAGCTAATGAGTGGATGTGTGAGCCAACTGCAGAGGGGTCCCGCAGTGATGCTAATGGCGTTAATGGTGACGCTCTCACCCTAAATTACCTAGGATTGCACAAGTCACTTATTGTGGGCTCGCCTGAAAGGCGAGAACACTATGTTATCTTCATTAT
>NC_137830.1:49450380-49457880 GCF_963921795.1 Nannobrachium achirus
TAAGTATATAAGTACGTATAATTATAAGTACGTTTTACCAATAGAGGGTTTAAGTGGTACCGGATATGCAGCTTGGCAAATAAAAGGTGAACTGATCACGTGCATGACGGAGGACGATAAATTAAATCTCCAAATTACGATTAGGGAGCAATCGTTTTTTATGAACAGCACCCCCTGGAGGAAAATAGGGGAGGGTCATGCTATTTTAATTTCAGTCCTAGGGAGGGTCTGCTGATTTCACTTTGAATTCAAGGGAGGGTCATGCAATTTTTCAAAAGCAAAAAATGGCTCCAGAGGTACATGCACTTATGCAACCATTGTCAACAGCCTTCTGCTTCATTTAATGAAAAAACCCTGGGTGTCATCCCTAGAAATGCCCCACAGTCACTGCAGTAAGTGAATGAACTGAAGTGGCTGTGTTTATACTACAATGTATTTTCCTAAAACAATGGAGAGCTGTGTAAGGCAGCAACAATTGTTGTCAGAACTGTATCCCCCCTCCCTAAAGTACAAAGTGAAATCAATCAACAGCACAAAATGAATGGCAAAATGAATGAATGAAATGAATGGCAGCTGTTGCGTGTGTTGTCTCAGCTAAGGGGTCCTTGGCCTGAAAACATTGAAGACCCCTGGTGTAATGTGATGTCATTAGAGCTTCAGGAGCAGAAGAAAAACAGTGCTGCCCGTGACAGGTTGGCAGGTCAACCTTCACATGACCTTCATTAAGTCTGTGTACTTAGCCTGTGGACCCCCACACACACACACACACACACACACACACACACACACACACACACACACACACACACACACACACACACACACACACACACACACACACACACACACACACACACACACACACACACACACACACACACACACACACACACACACACACACACACTAGGAGAGGAGAGGAGAGGAGAGGAGAGGAGAGGAGAGGAGAGGAGAGGTTTAAAAGCTCACAACGCGGCACTTGATTGATTGATTGATTGATTGATTGATTGATTGATTGATTGATTGATTGATTGACTTTATTAGAGGTTTGCATAGGAAAAAGGTTTAGAGGAGGGTAGAGATGTACACTCCTTTAAGGCCGTCGGTAGGGCATTTAAACTAATGTAACCCTTTGTTTGAGCCAAATCTGGGATGGACATGATTTGTGGAGCTGCCTCTGGTGTTGTAATGTAATTGTGAACATCCTTGACATTTTGGAAGTATCTTGTCAGGTACATAGGTATCTTACTATGTGACTCGCTGTGAGCTTGTGTACCTGCTACTTTCTAAAATGACACAGATACTTTCCTGGTTTTAATGGTCTAATGTTGTGTTTATTTTAATCACTTTGAATGCCTAAGACATCCACAGGCATCTTAACTGCAGAGTACATTTTGATACCAATACTTTTTTGTACTTTTACTCAAGTACATTTTGGACTTTTACCTGTAACAGAGTATTTCTACATTGCAGTATAGATACCTTTACTTAATAGGTAAAACATCTGAGTACTTTTACCACCACTGGTCGTGCCATACGCAACTAAACCAGCCAGTGCTTGCACCAGATTCTTAGCCAGGAGGCCAAACATACTGGATGCAGATAAAAATGCTGGCTCCTCAATGCGCACAGCCACGTAGATTATGCCACTTCAGCATTATGCTGTACATAAATTACAAAAAAGAATTACGAGTTGCCCAACATAAATTAATCAGAGGATCTGAGATTGGTTGTTTACAACGCTGTAAATTGCGCATGGTTCACATAATTACTCACAACTATGCTGTAAGAAGATACTTCCCCAAGAAGTTAACAGCAATTTGCTGTTAACTTCTTGGGGAAGTATCTTCCACTTGGAGATGACCACACCCATAACACCAAGGGAAGAAATATAGACCGATTTCCTGAGCACCCTGTAGAGGGCGCTGCCCGCCATAACTGCGGTGCAAAAGGTCCCACAGTTCCGTTACGCTGGAGGGGAACAAAACAAGAAATATCGAAGAATTTAAGTCTCCATGGAGTGAATAATCTATAGGAAACATGACTGAGTTACTCTGATGTAGTTCAGGAGCTAATAGCTTAAAGGGGCAGTGTTGTAGTTGAGTCCACCTAAAACGAGTCCAAGTCAAGATCAAGTCCGAAGGGGGGGGCGAGTCTGAGTCAATACCGAGACCAGATCAAAAATAAAAAATAAAAGCTAATGAAAAAAATAAAACGATTGATTTTCTTACAAAACCATTTACACACATCATCTAGTAGACTAATTCACCAACGAAAAGCACCATATCGCTCTCTTATAATGTTAATTAGTCCCCCCAGGAATCCATGATTCCGCGATCACAGAATTTATCGCAGAATTCGCGACCACCCAGGTGTCAGCAGAGCGGCGGGAGTAGTTATTACTACTATTATAAAACGATGTGTACATGGTCTGGCCAGTGGCCACCTCATACAGAGCCTGGGGGAATAGCTTAGCTTCCCTCCTGCTAGTTGCACTGATGCTGGATGGTCCGGTCCCACATTCGTTCCTGACAGAAACTGTGTCCTGAACTATAGTTCCTCTATGCCTCTATGGTCCTGTCAATAACAATGCTAATGCAGAAGAGAATAAATAAATATGACACCCATACTAGGTAGTAGGTAGGCTATCCTCTAAAATGTGGTTACTATGGGCATGGTTTGGATGACAATATAGTCTTTGCAACGGAAAGTAATTATTAAAAACAATAACAATTAAAAAATAATAGATTTAATATTAGATTTTTATTCTCAAAAATGATTATTCGATTATTCTAACCACTAATTACAATTAATTGTAGCTATTTCATGAAGGGTTTTACTTGATTATTAGAACTATATAATTTTTTGCTTGATAACTGGTAATTTTAAAGGTTGTTCGCGGAATCAAGAATAGTTCTCCACAGAATTCCGCAAAATCAGGATTGTTCTCCGCGGAATCAAGACTTTTGCTCTGTGGATTCCTGGGGGGACTAGTTAATGCAAATGGGCTCCTCATAATATGGGAATACCATTATTTCATTGTATTGTCTTGGCTCTTGACTCGAGTGGACTTGCAGGGGGAAGAGTCCAGAGTCCCTTAGTCCAAGACTGAGTCCTGACTCAAGACAAGTCATTGACTCATTGACTCGAGGACTACAACACTAAAAAGGGACAATAATGACACTTATGACAGATGGCTTGGATCGCTACCCTAGAGAACTGACTACCTAGGCAGGAGGTGTAATGTAAGGTTAAATAGATACAATATAAAAGACAGACAGACAGACAGACAGACAGACAGACCATTCTCTCAATCTGTGAAATATATTTCGCCTGGAGCTTAAAGGAGTAGTTCACCACTTTTCAACCTGTCTTCAATATAATAGGTCCTCACTAATGTTCATGATAAAATATCACAATTTTGTTCTAATCAGTCCAAGTCTCCTAGGAGAGCTGTGGGAAGTTCAGAATCCATAGTCTTGTGACATCATCATTTTCAAAAAAAAAAAATTAATCAATATTTTTGAAAAAAAAAAATGTTTTTATTATCGCTGAGAACAATGGCTTCCACTTTAAAAATTGCAACTTTTCAGGAACAGAAAGCCTGCAGTTTCTATAAGCTGGATTGACAATCGATGATGTCACAAGACTATGGGTTTCTGACCTGCCCACAGCCCACCTCTGAGAAAAAAAAGAAAAAAGCTATTTTTGAGTGAGGACCAATTATATGAACATAGGTTGAAAAGTGGTGGAGTGACCCTTTAATGAGCGACAAACAGGAGGCGAGAAACAAATGAGACGAAACCCTAAAATGATAGACGACTGTGGCGTGACGATGGCTTTCAAAGAGCTGTGTGTGTGTGTGTGTGTGTGTGTGTGTGCGTGTGTGGTGTGTGTGTGTGTGTGTGTGTGTGTGTGTGTGTGTGTGTGTGTGTGTGTGTGTGTGTGTGTGTCTGTCTCATATGAAGTCGTAAGTTACAAGCAATCCATCCTTAACCCATCAAGACTCTTTTATACTTTTGCTACTGAAAAATAGCAGATATACGGCACTCGTAGATCTGCTATTTTTTAGAAAAATGCATGTTTCTATGTCAGTGGTTCTCACACCTTTTCACGTCAAGGACCCCTTGAATTATATGTATTTGGTCGCGGACCCCCATCTCAAAATGTTTTGTTCCAGTGACACCGAGAAGCAAAATTTGAGTTACAAATGTTCGCTTTAAATACATAAACATATATTCAAAGATTTGCACGAATATTCACGATAAATGATGGTGATCTAGAACTTGGAACTTGGTGTCGTGCCTGTGAGCTTGTATATCTGCTATTTTTCAATAATTAAAGTCTTAATGAATTAATTAGTGTAATAGTATAATACTATTTTGCTAAACTTAGAGTCTCTCTCTCCTATTCTCTTTCACAATGCTTCCCTCCATGACATCAGATATCGTCTCTCGGTACTCATTAGGAGGTACTAATGCAGACATTGTGCACATGCACGTGCGCATGCACACACACACACGTTTGTATTACTACTTGAACTATAAAACAAGTCTGGTACACACACACACACACACACACACACACACACACACACACACACACACACACACACACACACACACACACACACACACACACACACACACACACACACACACACACACACACACACACACACACACACACACATTGAGGCTTAGCGTTGACAATGCAAGCAGGCAGCAGGGCTAATGAACATGTCATGCCTGATCAGACGACAATTAATGAACACACTCACACACACACACACACACACACTCACACACGCACGCACGCACGCACAGGAGCACGTACGTGCAAACACACACAAACACGCACCATTAAACACCCACACACACATTGCATCAGCCCTATAATTACTACTACCCATACATTAACGCAGCACTAGTGTAGTACATGCTATAAAAAAAGAACATACACGCACGTGAATGCAAGTGCACGTGCATGTACACACACACAGACACACCTACACACACACACACACACACACACACACACACACACACACACACACACACACACACACACACAATCAGCCATGCCGAACTGAACAACAGTACAGGCCTCTCTCGCTCATGCTATAGTGGTTGGCGATATGGAAAAATACAACATCACCATATTTTCCCAAGCTGTATCACGATACACGATTTTATCACAATTCTTTTTCACGTTGGTTTTTATGGTTATTTTTCAAGTTACTTAACAAAAACTATACTCTTTGGTTCCTTTTGGGAGGTCTAAATTGAACTTTACAAGTATGTAACTCTGACAGTATACAAATGAAACCAAATGGACCCTTACAGGTCCATTTGGTTTCATTTGTATACTGTCAGAGTTAAGTGGAGACCTTGACATTTTACATTTTGAGAACTACTGATTTAGACCAAAATGCAGGTTTAAATTGAATTCTTCAATGAATATCTGTATTAACCATTAAACAGGATTTATTTCTTCAGTTGTATCACGATATATACGATACCTCTGAAAAGGCATATCGTGGAGACATTGTATCGTATCGTAAAAACATGCAGTAATCCTGGTCTCTTTATGCCTCCCCCTGGCCAGCCGGGGTGCCTAATGGAGGGGAAAGGAACTGGTTGGAATAACGTGTTCCTTCCACACAATACGTCCATAACGGGGGAAGCTTCCCCCCCCCCCCCCCCCCCCCCCCCCCCCGTCAGGTGATAAGAAGCGGCCTGCTCACTCCTCATGCACTGAAGGAAGCATGAGCTCAGTTCGGGGCTCTCCCCAGGTTGGCAGAGGGAGAGCAGAGCCCAGGATTACAGCTTATAGGCAATTGGCACAGGGTGAAAAATGGGTTACAAAATCGTGGGATAAAAATGATTATGAAAAAGAAAAAAGTTAAAATATGGAGATCTGAGGATTCTTTCCCGACAGCAACAGAAACGCGTCCCTGAAGGAATAATGCATGATTTTACGCTTAATTAACGTGTGTGACTAATTACCCGTTGTCCGATAAATGTCGCCTCGCTCGTTTGCTTAAAACGTGATTTCACACCCGAGTCCGGGGTGAGACGAACGTGTGTGTGCCTGTGTGCCTGCTCGCACGCATGCATGCACGTGTTTGTGTGCGTGTCTGTGCCTGTGTGTGTGTGCGCGCACACACTTGAATCCAACTGTGTACAATCCAACTGTGTACATGTTGTTTTTTTTACAGTGTAAAAGCGCTGTGTTAATTTATGGGTAGCAAATAATTACAATAATTAGCAGCTCAGGTACTGTAGGGTTGATGATGCTGTGCGTGCGTACGTGCGTACGTACGTACGTGCATGGCGTGCACACTTGAATCATGTGTATGTTGTTTTTATACCGCGTAAAAGCACCACATTAATTTGTGGGTAGCAATAATTACAGTAATTAACACAGCTCAGGTAGGGATTGTGCTATGGCTGGGTGGGGGCGAGCACGTGTGTGTGTGTTTGTGTGTGTGTGTGTGTGTGTGTGTGTGTGTGTGTGTGTGTGTGTGTGTGTGTGTGTGTGTGTGTGTGTGTGTGTGGGTGTGTGTACATGCGTGTGCGTGCACGAGGGTATTTTTTTTTTACCTGAAAAAATAGTATTATGGATATGAATAAATAATCAATGTGATTCTCTAGCATACAGAATACATGGACATTATATTTCATCAAATAAAGGACAAACCCGCAAGGGGTGTGCAATATAATCGATATGGCAATACATTGCGATAGTTTATTTGCCAATACTGTATCGATACTTCAGGGTGTAGTATCGCGATACTTTGAGGTAAATAAAATATGTTCTCATGCATAGGAACCAATGGTACAAGTCCGGTCCTGACACTCCGCTGCTTCTAGATGTATCTGTACTATAGCAGCTACTTCCCCTTCCCACGGTTCAGTGAGTGAGGTCTCTTGAGAAAATGGCTGCGAACAACAAAAATAACAACATTAGAGCAGCGCCTTCAGCTTTTAAAGCTGATATATCACAATAGTATCGTATCGCAAAGATTCGCAATATATCCTGATACTATTGAATCGTGACCCAAGTATCGTGATACGTATTGCATCGTGAGATTCTTGCCAATATCCACCCCTAAAACCCGCACCTTTACATGAACACAGACATTACACATATTTATCGATAGACCATGAGTAGCTATATGGAATAAAAAAGTTTATTTTCTTTCTTCTTAAAAGTTTTTAAATAGAAGGCACAATTACTTAGTATCCCTACAATGATTATATGCATTGTAAAACGATACGATACAAAGCCAAACGGTACGATATTTTACCGTTTGCATATTTATCTAGTAGATCGTTGCAAATTAAAATCGATTTTCGATTCAGTTACTATATCGTTACACCCCTAGAACTCACTGTTCTGTTCTGCACAAACCTTAATGTACTGACAGTACTGTTGCACAGTACATGTTAATGTACTGACAGTACTGTTGTACAGTACATGTTAATGTACTGACAG
>NC_137830.1:49462880-49514423 GCF_963921795.1 Nannobrachium achirus
CTATATGAAATGGAAAGGTAATTAGACCCTTAAAATTGCCACATACAAGGCACACATACTTGGTTTCCATACAATCAATTATTTGCACTGCAAAACTATTCGATATCAATTACCGCATTTTAAAACTATACGATACGATACGATACGATACAAAGCCAAAACGGTACGATATTTTGCTTTTGCAAACGATATAGTAGATCATTACAAATTAAAATAGATTTTTCGATTCAGTTACTATATCGTTAAACCCGTAGTTTCACCCATTTCAACCAAAACAAAACTAAATTGATATCAATCCTGCTCCTTTTTCCCCAAACCTCTCTCTCTCTCACTCCATTCTCTCTGCAGCCAGACACATTTATAATCTCTGTTTACTGATTAAGTGTGTGTGTGTGTGCGTGCACACGCGTGCGTGCGTGCGTGCGTGCGTGCGTGCGTGCGTGCGTGCGTGCGTGCGTGCGTGCGTGCTTATGTAAATATAGATAGACAAAATGTAAGCACATGCAAACACTGAAGAAAGAGCATCGGAAGATAAGCTCCACAGAACATCCTTGTCACAGAGATCAGGATAGTGTGTGTGTGTGTGTGTGTGTGTGTGTGTGTGTGTGTGTGTGTGTGTGTGTGTGTGTGTGTGTGTGTGTGTGTGTGTGGGCTTCAAAAGCTTAGTGATTCATGAATACTTGCAGATTAATGAGATTAATGAGCTTTAAATGGCAAAGTGAATTTGTTATGTTCATGTACGTGTGTGTGTGTGCGTGTGTGTGTGTGTGTGTGTGTGTGTGTGTGTGTGTGTGTGTGTGT
The DNA here is from genome assembly GCF_963921795.1 of Nannobrachium achirus. Taxonomy (NCBI): domain Eukaryota; kingdom Metazoa; phylum Chordata; class Actinopteri; order Myctophiformes; family Myctophidae; genus Nannobrachium; species Nannobrachium achirus. The sequence goes on from NC_137830.1 coordinate 49,463,682, forward strand.
GTGTGTGGTAACCATGTGATACCATGCTTCGCCTTAGCCAAACTGAACATGTGTTTCATCATGTGCTCGATATGACCAGGAATTTCTCCCCGGCGACGAGGCATTACTCGGAATTTCCTGATAGCGTGCGCACGTGCACGCACACACACGGGCACGTGCACACATAGACATCAAAGGGGGCTTGGGCCCCTGCTCTTTTTAACCCGTCTGTAAAAAGTGCCCTCTCTCCAGACCATGAATGTAGTTTTCTCTATGGTGAAAGAAATTAAAATGCCCCCTCTTTCCGTGCCATACCTGAAGGCAGCATTCAAGAGAATTGCCTTGTCCAAACTGTCCTGAACTTGAATGCAGCATCTTATGTTGAAAGAATTGCCCTCTCTGTGTAGAAATCCATGCCGTTACGCCACATCTCCAGTATCACCTTTGTTATGCTTAGTTCAGTGTGGTATCAGGTACCGAAAATAGCCGACCTCCAAGCTCACAACACATTGCAGCGCAACACATTGTGAGCTTGGAGGTCTGCTATTTTCAATATTTTCATCAAAAGGCCCCCCTTTTCTTTTACTTATAATTTTTATCCCACGATGTTGTAACCCATTTTTCACCCTGCAGTGCCAATTGCCTATGTAATCCTGGGCTCTGCTCTCCCTCTGCCGTGCCTGGGGAGACAACGGACTGACCTCATGCTTCCTTCTATGCATGAGGAGCCCAAGTTGCTTCTTTTCACCTGACAGTGGAGATTTCCCTGGTTTGGACGTAGCGCGTGGAAGGAACACGTTATTATTCCAACCAGTTCCTTTCCCCTCCATCAGGCGCCCCGGCTGGCCAGGGGGAGGCATTATTGAGACCAGGATTACTGCATGTTTTTGTGATGGTATCAACCCTAGGAGACCCGAGGAGAACATGCAAGCTCCACACAGAAAGGCCCTATCGCCGACCCCACCTAGGGTGTGGGCGCTGATGACGCGGAGGGAGGAACACGCCCCCAGTGCCCATAGCGTCCCCCGGCGGGAATCGAACACAGGACCTTCTAGGTGTGAGGCGAAGCACTAAACCACTGCGCCACTGTGCCCCCCAAAAGGCCCTTTTTGAAATGTCAGCCCTGCCTCTCTAACATTCTCTGCACGTCCCTGCACACACACACGCACGCAAGCGCGCACGCACGCACGCACGCACGCACGCACGCGCGCGCGCACACACACACACACACACACACACACACACACACACACACACACACACACACACACACACACGCACGCAAGCGCGCACGCACGCACGCACGCACGCACGCACGCGCGCGCGCACACACACACACACACACACACACACACACACACACACACACACACACACACACACACACACACGCACACGCACGCGCGCACACACACAACACACACACACACGCGCACACACACACGCACACACTCACACACACAAATACAGAGGGACATTGCACCAGGCGGGTGCAAGACTTCATTAAACGCTGGATAAACCCTACAAAACAGTCGGCTTACAACGCATTCCTCTCTCTCTGTCTGTCTGTCTGTCTGTCTGTCTGTCTGTCTGTCTGTCTGTCTGTCTGTCCCTCCACAGAACAGCCTTATTACCTCCAGGCACGTGCACACATAGACATCAAAGGGGGCTTGAGCCCCTGCCCTTTTACCCGCCTGTAAAAAGTGTCCTCTCCAGACCATGAATGTAGTTTTTACTCTGGTGAAAGAAATGCAAATGCCCTGTTTCCATGCCATACCTGCCATCCCTGTCCTGTTCTGTCCCAGTGCTGGGGGCAGGGACGTGCTGGGCCCCTGATTCAGCCTGGGAAAAAGAGTTGGAGAGGCCCTCATTGCGCGCTATAGAGAGAGATCTCTCTCTATAGCGCTGCTGCTACTCAAAGATTTGCCATTTCAGATCATGACAAGTGACAAGCCAGTGGGCCAATTACTGTACATGAGTTATATTTCGTTGTTGTCGGGTTAAACCTTGTATGTCCAAAACCGTTTGTTTTGTATTTATCATTTTAAAAATGATTTAAAGTAGTGAAAACAGCCGATCTACAAGCACACCATTCCTCGCACCGCGAGGCGTTGTGTACTTCTAGATCTGCTGTTTTCACTACTTTTGTGCGACGGCCTTGTATGGTGAAGCAGGGCTTTGCTTTGCGAAAAGATTTACAAATTTGAAACTTGGAGATACAAGGTTTTCTGCCCGACAGTGACGATTTACTTTGTTGGCCGCCCAGCCCCCAAAATGGAACGAAGGCCTGGACCGGCAAGGGAATGAACTGGCCGTTCGGGAGTTGTCCCGCTTGTCCCAATGGCCAGCACGTCCCTGACGGTGGTGGTGGTGTCCCCATGACAGTTTGGAGCGGACTGCATCATGGGACCAAACATCTCTAAGCCCAGGGATTAAGACCTGACAATGACACTGCTACTGCTGCTGCTGCCACTGTGGTCTTTTCATGCCCCGGTATAAAAGCGACGCCCGTTATTTTAATCCCTGCCAGGAGAAGAGACTCTCGCATTCGTCTGTGCGTGCGCGCATGTATACTTAAAGGAGTAGTTCACCACTTTTCAACCTGTCTTCATATAATAGGTCCTCACTAATGTTCATGATAAAATATCACCATTTTTTTCTACTCAGTCCAAGTCTCCTATGAGAGCTGTGGGAAGTTCAGAATCCATCGTCTTGTGACATCATCATTTTCCAAAAAAAAAATGTATCAATATTTTTGAAAAAGATATTTAGATTTTTATTATCGCGAGAACAATGGCTTCCACTTTAACATTGCAACGTTTCAGGAATAGAAAGCCTGCAGTTTCTATAAGCTGGATTGGCAATCGATGATGTCACAAGACGTTGGGTTTCTGACCTGCCCACAGCCCTCCTCTGAGAAAAAAAAGCTATTTTTGAGTGAGGACCAATTATATGAACATAGGTTGAAAAGTGGTGGAGTGCCCCTTTAAAGGACAACTTTGTTTTTCTTACAACAAGGGTTCATATTTTAGATTTTAGGTTCATATTCTTTCTATCGTTTTTAACCAACTTGGCGAGTTTGATTTCAGTGGTTGGGGGCATGCGTACAAGTGGTGTCTTTTTAGACACAATAAGCCCATTCCCAAGTTTTCATTTAATTTGGTGAGGAAAAAGTATGTGATACTGTATTTGCCAGGTACTATCAAAACCTCCACCGGCTGTCTGTCACTCATGTCACATTTTTCCCCTACTCCTATCTCCGACACCGTTGCCCCTATCCATGCCAAACTTTGCACACACACTCCTTGGCTGCCAAACCACAACCTCCACCCCTCATTTCTCACATGGCCCTCTTGAGGCAGATTCTTGCAAAACACATTTTTGAACACTCATACAGATGTTGCCCTAAAATCACACAAAGCGGTACACAGTATCTCTACAGTCATGTCATCAAAACATGCATCTGTCCCATTTAGCACGACCATCAATCAGGCCAATTTTTGCAAAACACATTTTTGGACACTGCTCATACAGATTTTGCCCTAGAATCACGCAAAGCGGTACACAGTATCTCTACAGTCATGTCATCAACATGGCAGGCCTATTTGTGTATACATGTGACCTGACGGTCGCTTTTCTCCCGATTAGGGAGTCTTACTGGTACTGTATTTGCCTTGATATGTACTGGAGTAGAAGTAAAAGTACCTTCAAAATTGTACTTGAGTACAGTACTTGAGTAAATGTAATTTGTTACTTTACACCACTGCCTTTATCACAAAATAATGCATGACACGTATTTCATACACACACAAAAACAGCCAGCGGGAAATTAATGAATTGAAATGAAATTAATTCTGGTGGTGAAATTAATTAATTAGGTGCTATAATAAAACGGTGCATGTTTCATCCTGAATGAGAGAGATGACGCCCAGGGGGCACTGCGCACGAGAGCGCCACCTACAGGGCGGTCACGGAGTAGTACAGGGGGTCCGACCGGGACCCCTAGGGGGTCCTCAGAGTTACTACAGGGGGTCCTCCAAATCTTTGTGTGATAGAAACCTTTTTTCCCCCCTACACTAACCACTTGAACCCAATTAGTAGTATCCCTATTCTGTGTGGAACATTAGCCAAAAATAGCCGATCTACAAGCTCACAACGCCTCGCCCCTGCGAAGCTTTGTGAGCTTGTAGATCTGCTATTCTCGGCAAGGAGGTTTGGTGCAGAGAGAAAAGAAGAGCAGACTAAGTATTGACGATTCAAGTAGATCAATGTCTAAACATAAACATTAATCCAACAACCTACACTGATGATAGAGCTGTAAAACAAGTCTAAGCTGTCTCAGAAATCTATGAAAATGTTTAATCGCAACACAATTTTATACAAACAAATTGGTGGTCCCTGCTTCATATCTCTCTCAGCTAAGGGGTCCTTGGCCTGAAAACGTTGAAGACCCCTGGAGTAGTGAGTAAGTGCATCAAAAATACTAGCGTGGTGTTTTTTTTTTTCTGATGATGGAAGAGAGAGAGACAGAGACAGAGAGAGAGAGAGAGAGAGAGAGAGAGAGAGAGAGAGAGAGAGAGAGAGAGAGAGAGAGAGACAGAGAGAGAGAGAGAGAGAGAGAGACAGAGAGAGAGATGTTTACCGTTTGTGTGGGTGGAAGTGGATTAATCCACCTGCAGGTGGAAATTCGGTGACCTTCAATAATACATCAATGGTGTGTGCGTGTGTGTGTGTGTGTGTGTGTGTGTGTGTGTGTGTGTGTGTGTGTGTGTGTGTGTGTGCGTGCGTGCGTGCGTGCGCGTGTGCGTGTGCGTGTGTGTGTGTGTGTGTGTGTGTGTGTACGCCAGTGTGCGTTTGTGCGCGCTCACCTGTGGGCGGATGACTCTCTCGATGTTCTTCAGGGCCGTGTCGGGGGAGGGGGGGGAGCAGTCTGGAGTGGGGCCCGTGGGGCTGCTGTTGCCATGGTTACCATGCTCCCCCTCACCCACGCTCACATGGGGCGAGAGACCTTGGAGAGAGACAGAGAGAGAGAGAGAGAGAGAGAGAGAGAGAAGATTTTTTATTTTACATTTTAAAAATATATACAGTAAGTTTTCCTAACCTGTGGGCCTCCAAATATTGCCATTTATAAAACATCTCATGGTATTTCTTCTTATACATTTCAGCTCAGAATAACCACACCAACTTAGATTCACCGTACCATTTTTTTAACCCTTACACTGCAGAACCAGTAGTAACAGCTAAACACCTAGAATGAACACAGAACAGGGAGCTGCACCTCTGGGACAACCCTATCTTATTTTATTGTTGTTTAGGACACGATCAACACAATCCAGAGTTATTTTTTGTGTTCAGTCTGTTTTTCTTAGATATTTTAGTATTTCAGCATGTACTAGTGATGCATTTTGCATCATCAGTGATGCATTTTGCATCATCAGTGATGCGTTTTGCATCATATGATGCAAAATGCATCATTAGTACATGCTGAAATACTAAAATATCTCAAGGATTGTGTTGATCGTGTCCTAAACAACAATAAAATAAGATAGGGTTGTCCCAGAGGTGAAGTGGCCCTTTAAATAGTAACAAAGAAACTGCCAGCTTATTAGATTCTGAAAAGACATATTTAGCCACTTGTATGCATGCCCCCCCCCACTGAAATCACTTGTATGCATGCCCCCCCCCACTGAAATCACTTGTATGCATGGCCCCACCCACTGAAATCAAAAACATAAAATCACTAAAACAATAGAAAGAAGTAAATGAAAACACCCACCCACCCACCCACCCACACACACACACACACACACACACACACACACACACACACACACACACACACACACACACACACACACACACACACACACACACACACACACACACACACACACACACACACACACACACACAATGGACACCACCGCTCGGTTCACACTGTTTGTAGATGTCATGAATCGAAATCTACAAACTAACTAGTAACTAACGTTTTCAAATAATTGTGGTGGAGTAAAAAAGTTTGTATTTTGATAATTGGCTTAAAATTGTACTTCAGACAAATTTGCAGAAGAAAATTTGCCCTCTGCAGATTTGGTCTGGCAGCGCTCAGTTGTGATTGGATTTCACTCCCTCCGAAGTAGTGAGGGACCAATCAGGGGCCACTGTGCAAATATGGGGCTCACAATGCCTCAGAGCGCGAGGCATTGTGAGCCTGTAGATCCTCTATTTTTGGCTTAAGTTCTCAGAATAAAGGTAACACTAGGGTTCAAGTGGTTAACATAATTAAGAAGGACAAAACTTTCTTATCACACAAAGAGTTGGAGGACCCCCTGTAGTAACTCTGAGGACCCCCTATAGTAACTCTGAGGACACCCTGTTGAAGACCCCTGTTCTATACTAATACTGTATACATCTACGCTGTTGTATTAGTCTGAGGTACAGTACTGTACTTGAGTAAATGTACTTAGTTACTTCACACCACTGCTCTCTCAGTAGGAGTGACAGAACGAGCCGGTTTGAACCGGTCTGTCACCGACACAACGAGCCACCTGAGACCTGTTTTAGACTGGAAGCTTCTGACAGTGAAGAGCTGGAAATGCACTCGCAAAATAGAAAAAGAAAAAGTGGTAAAATTAGACTAGTCCAGCCGTTTCTATTTTAGTTTAACCACAGGGACTGGAGGGTCTGTACCTTCCCTGTGGAACTACAACTAACCTGGACAGCTGGGTGCACACAGACCTGTAATTGGGTGTATTATTATAAGTCTATGCCCTTACTTTTATTTACTAATAAAAAATCACACCCGTGTGAACTGAGCGGTGGTTGTGTGTGTGTGTGTGTGTGTGTGTGTGTGTGTGTGTGTGTGTGTGTGTGTGTGTGTGTGTGTGTGTGTGTGTGTGTGTGTGTGTGTGTGTGCGTGCGTGTGTGTGTGTGTGCGTGTGTGTGAGAGAGAGAGAGAATATTGCAGTTGATGCTCAGACTAGACTCAAGAGCACCCTCTCTGGTCACTGAGTGGTAGTTCAGGCTACATACACACATACATACACGGATACATACACGGATACACACACGGCCATGCTATGGAGCGGTCTACCACCGCTCAAAAAAAACAGGACTTTAAGCGGTACACATAGATATAATTTTCATGAAAAAAAAAACAATAACAAAATAAAACAATTCAAAATGAAATATACATCCACGGAACTTTTAAAGAACTTGAATGATATAATCATTCTCATCATTTTGTAGGTACATCAAAACAAAAGCAAAGAAATCACTCCAGAATTCTGCAGGCCCGTAAACTGAGGGCAGCCACAATGCTATGTTTTCATTGGGTACGCATTGGTTTTTAACCTATGATATGCTGGTAAGACAGCCATCGCTTTAGAATGTCACAGACTACATGATTACGGCCTGTTACCGTCAAGTGACGAGGAAATAACAACCCTCATGCCATAGAGGTTGCAAAATCTAGACGCCGAATTTTGCCTAGTGCCCCTTTAATGCCACATGTGAGAGAACTGAGATGTGGAAGTCAGGGTGCAACTCAACTACAATTGACAGTGAATAAATACTCAAATCCTTAAGCCTCGATCAGAGTCGGGTCCGCGGTGGAAGGCTATCCACCGCGGTGTAGTGCGGTGTAGTCATAACACTACAGCGTTAACGCTCAAAAAGACTACACCGCACTACACCGCGGTGGATAGCCTTCCACCGCGGACTCTGATCGAGGCTTTAGAGTTCATTGAACTCTGAAGAGCGTAGAAAAACACGGGTCCATTTGGTTCCATGAGTTAAACTGGTACAGGTACTGTATGTCAGTGGTTCTCAACCTTTTAATGCCGCGACCCCCAAAATAATCATATTTTAACTGGGGACCCCCCTCCCTGACGAGCACTAAGAGTTGAGGCATTTTGTATAAAACGTTTTTACTGTGAAAATAGCAGATTTACACCCTGACGAGCACTAAGAGTTGAGGCATGTTGTATAAAACGGTTCTACTGTGAAAATAGCAGATCTACATGCTCACAATGCCTCGCAATGCGAGGCATTGTGAGCATGTAGAGCTGCAATTTTCACAATTTCTGCCTCTAATATTTGACAATTTGGCCAATGTTTAATTTGTCAATTTAGAGGCCTAAAATTGTCACTTTAGAAATGTGCATATACCCTCTATACACTTAAACGTTATGGTTGGTTTGTTTACCGTTGAGTGAGAAAACAGTGTTCCACATTAAGTTAGTCATCTGGGGACCCCCCAAAATAATGTGAGGACCCCCCTGGGGGTCCCGACCCACAGGTTGAGAACCACTGCTGTATGTCACCGTTACCCTAATACAGTTTGTGTAATCTCGGTAATCATGAATGCACTCCGGAAGTTTCATGACAAATCAGCAAATTGGATCTTAAAGTCACTTTGCCACTCCATTTGCCATTCAGTTTAAGCATGTGCATACCCTCCATACAGCCGTGCTTAGAGCCCTGCATGAATGTACAGTATACAGTACAATACGTCGCCACGAGAAAAAGATTCATACAGAGCTGAACAATTCTAAAAATGGAGTGTGACTAAGATAGGATGCTGCCTCTTACAACTGACAACCCTGCTCTGCCACAGACAACAGTCTGTTTGAAAATAATGACTTGACACAGTTCACACTCCTTCTAACCTGGCATACTCACTCACTGTACATGCCTGCATGCATGTACTGTATGTATGAGAGAGCACCAGGGACGTGCAGAGAAAGTTAGAGAGGCAGGGGCTGACATTTCTAAAAGGGCTTTGGGGAGAACATACTGAAAATAGCAGACCTCCAAGATCACAAATCGTTGTGCTGCGAGTTTGGAGGTTGGCTATTTGCGGTAACGGCATGGATTTCTACACAGAGATGCTGCATTCAAGTTTGTGCGTGTGTGCGTGTGTGTGTGTGTGTGTGTGTGTGTGTGTGTGTGTGTGTGTGTGTGTGTGTGTGTGTGTGTGTATCAAACTGGGAACCCTTTGGGAACCCTTTGTGCTCTAATGACGGTTTCTCTACCCCTGAGCTATGCCTATGTGCGTGCATGTGTGTCTGTGTGTGTGTGTGTGTGTGTGTGTGTGTGTGTGTGAGACGTTTGCGGTACAAAGCCGGACAGTGTTTGGACAGACACAGATAAGTCTCTGTCCACAGCAAAGGAAGGCCAGCTGTACTGCTTGTTAACGCACACACGCTGCACTGTGTGAGCTGTGGGATTTATCAACCCTTCTACTCTCTATGTAGGAGAGAGAGAATGGGGGAGAGAGAGAGGGGGGGAGAGAGATAGAGAGGGAGAGAGAGGATGAGAGAATGAGAGACAGAGAGAGACAGAGAGAGAGGAAAAAGGATAGAGCGCGAGAAAGAGAGGGAGTGATAAAGAGAAGGCCAAAGCTAATGTAAAGCAAGAGGAAAGAGACCAGTAAGACTCCCTAATCGGGAGATAAGCGACCGTCAGGTCGCAGCGTGATTTTAGGGCAAAATGTGTAGGAGCAGTGTCCAAAAATGTGGTTGAAAAAAATCGGCCTGATGGTGGCGCTATATGGGACATCCATATTGATGAGATTAGTGTAGACATACTGTGTACCGATTTGTGTGATTTTAGGGCAAAAATTGTAGGAGCAGTGTCCAAAAATGTGTTTTGCAAGAATCGGCCTCATGGTGGCGCTAGAAGAGGGCCATGTGAGAGATGAGGGGTGGGGTCTCCGCGCCGCCGAGGCGGACGAATAGGTACCGGCCCCGGCTCTCCCGGTCGCTCCTAGCCCGAGTTACGGCATTTTATGTGCGCTGCAGTGGCAGGGGGTCCTCCACTGGGGGCGCCACCACTTTTGCAGCCGTTCTGGAGCACCAGGAGTCGGTGGTCGCCGGGAATTCCCCGTGAGCAGCCCCGTTGGGGTGGTCATTTGGTCATTTTTGCACATTGGGTCATTTTTTACATCTGGGGGTCCCCCAGGGAGCTCCGGGGGTCCTTGGAGGTTGTAGTTAGGCAGGCAAGGAGTGTGTGTGCAAAATCTGGCATGGATTGGGTCAACGGTTGCGGAGATATGAGCAGGGAAAAAGTGTGACGTGTGACGTGTGACGGAGAGACAGACAGCCGGTGGAGGTTTTGGTAGTAAGTGCGACCTGACAGTCGCAATCAAATGTTATGGCCAAAAAATCTCTCTCTCTCTCTCTGTCTCTCTCTCTCTTTCTCTCTAGTCCAGGGTCTTCAATGTTTTCAGGCCAAGGACCCCTTAGTTGAGAGAGAGATGAAGCAGGGACCCCCACTACCTGTTCACAGAATCCAGATTGACAGCACAATTATCAGTGTAATTTGTGTTTTCAGATATTTAACCACTTGAACCGTCAATACTTAATAAACTTGACCTTTCACTTTGTACTTAGTCTGCTCTTTTTCCCCTCTACACCAAACCTCTTTGCCAAAAATAGCCGATCTACAAGCTCACAACGCCTCGCAGCGCAAGGCGTTGTGAGCTTGTAGATCTGCTATTTTTGGCTAAAGTTCTCAGAATATGGATGCTAGGGTTTAAGTGGTTAATATAAAAAAGGAGAAAAAAAGTTTATATCACACAAAGATTTGGAGGACCCCCTGTAGTAACTCTGAGGACGCCCTAGGGGTCCCCAACCCCCTGTTGAAGACCCCTGCTCTAGTCATACTACATACAGTACAGTTGCCTTCTCTCCAAGCTGTCACTTCTGACCATGCATTATGTAAGGTTATGTAAGGTTATGTAAGGTTCCCTTTTGCCTCTGCTTAGAACATGATCATTATTGTTTGTTCGTTAAGGATCCTAACCCTTAACCTTTAACCCTAACCCCCGTTCCATTGCTACATGCGACCCTACCGTGATTCCACCGGTGCAGTGCAGTCTCTCTCTCTTTGACTATTCACCAAAACAAAGATGGATTTAACACTCGGGTAACTGAAAAAAATCACTTCCACTCTGACTGTATTTATCAGTCAAATTGACAGGTAAATTCTCTCTCTTTTTGCCCAGGAGAACAACACCTCCTCCCCTGCTGCCAGTGGGGGTTCTATTGTCTGTTGTTCTATTGACAATAGAACCCCCGCTGGCAGCAGGGGGAGGAGGTGTTGTTCTCCTGGGCAAACAATGGAGAGAATTTACCTGTCAATTTGACTGATAAATGTAGTCAGAGTGGAATAATCTTATATTATTTCATACTTAGGAAACGTTTCAGAAAGGGGGAAAAAAAAACGAGAACATATGTCTTTAGGAAAAGTCATGGAAGGGGACATTTCTGAGAGTTATTGCACTTTGCAATCTCAAAATCAGCCAAAATGAGCGGTTAGTCACCCGTGTGTTAAAGTGGTGAAAGCCAACTCTCCTCTGTGGAAAGACTCTCAGGCCGGGGCCACACATTTAAGGCACATACTTTAGGCTTTACCTGGGGGGATGCGGGCGGGGGGGTAAAGCAGCATCCAATTCATTCCCTATAGAGCATCGCAGCGGAAGTGGTTTCCTGGTGCCACTTAATATTCCCCATTCATTTTCGCCATAGACTTTTACAAAAATATTTATAACAATTATGTTAAGCCTCGAACCAAGCCATCCAGGATGGAGGTGAATCAAGACCATGCAACCTTTGTTTCTATGAAAAGAACATTTTGAAAATCACTAAACAAAGGGTAGTTATTAAATGTAGTATATCAAATAATGTAATATTAAAATATGTTTTCACATAGAAACAAAGGTTGTATGGTCATGATTCACTGCCATCCTGGATGGCTTGGTTCGAGGCTTAACATAATTGTTATAAATATTTTTGTAAAAGTCTATGGCGAAAATGAATGGAGAATATTAAAGACAGGGTGAAATCAAAAACATGTTTTTCACACTTTTAGAGCATATCTGTAGTGATAATATGGCCATACCTAACACTAGATGCCAAAAAAATAGAAAATAAACAATTTTTGTGTAAATTTATATCAAAGGTCCCTAAATAGGCCATTCTTAATTACTTCCTGTGAACAGAAATTCAAAAAGTGATGACATCGACAGGTCCGCTTGCATATAAATGAACCTTTGATTACATTCACCTGTTTGTTTCCCATTGCTGGCTCCCATTACTCCCATTACTCAGATTTTAAATCCCATCGCCTGAAGGGCTGGTCCCCCCCGATTGGTTCAGAAACACACAGGCTTCCTTTTCAAACTGAAACTTCAAAATAAAATACCCAAAATAGTCATTTCATTGGGTCTTTAAGTGGCACCAGGAAACCACTTCCGCTGCGACGCTCTATGGAAGTCTGCATGTTTTGAAGAGGCAAGCTGGCTTGCTGACGTTTTCCAATTTCCCTTTACACCCCGACCGTCAATGGAGGGCCTTCAACATTTGTGAATAGCAGCTCTCTGGTGTGTTCAGTGGCTTTTCGTTTAGCCGTGGCGACGTGACGAGAGGAGAGAGAGAGAGAGACGAGGAGCGACGCGACGAGACGTCACGGCACATCTTTAGCCTCAGGGCAGCAGAACAGGGAGAAACATTCAATACAAGAAGAAGATGAACACACAAAAACACATCAAAGAGGCGCTGACACAGCAGAAGTCCTCCTGTGAATACCTGATGCACAGGGGCGTCACAAGGGGGGGGGAGTGGGACTGAGTTACCAGGGCCCAAGGTGGAGGGGCCTGGAATTATGTCATACTTTAGCTAGTGAAAAATAGCAGATATACAAGCATGCAGCGCGGCACTCGGGAGCTTGTAGATCTGCTATTTTTTTTTTTTTTAATAGTGAAAATGTGTGCAAATCTTTAAATATATGTATTTTTAAAGTGAACATTTGTAACTCAAATTTTGCTTCTGGGGAGTCCCTGGAAATACATATTTTGAGATGGAGGTCTGTGGGGCAAATACATATCATTTTGGGTGTCCTTCACGTGAAAAGGGTTAGGGTTAGGGTTTCAGAAAAGAAAAGCACAAGCTCGCGAGTTGTATATCTGCTATTTTTCAATAGTTAAAGCACAAAATAAAGCATAATAATGCGTTACCAGTCTAAATGGGAAGAACATTCATGGGGGGCCCGCAGTGAATCCTTGTACCCGGGGCCCCAGAATGTGGTGTGACACCCCTGCTGACGCATGCAATTACTCCGTCCTGGGGTTTATTTTATCACCAAAAAAACGAGACAGAGAAGGTCGGCATCAAAGCACTCTCTCTTGTATAAAGTAACAAGGCCATGTCATAAATGTAACTGTGGGGAAAATGTGTTCCAATAAATCCTGGATAAAGATAGAGCGATGTCATTTGACTCATTTCAACAGGGTGTGTCATGTCATAAAAACAACATGCTGGTGATTGACACACAAGCGACAGAGAGGTTCAATACATAGACTGTAAAAAATATGGAGGGTCGGAAGCTATTGGTTTCTGTGCTGCGAAAATGACACCTTTTTGTCCCTTGTTAAGCTCTGTCCAGACCGGCGAATTAGCGAAAGCGACGTGAATAAGCGAACCAAAAAGGCGAAGAATTTGCGATTCGCCTTTTTCCATACACACCAAAAAGCGACACGAATATGCGTATAATATTCGCTTAATTCGCCTAAATACGAGGGGTGATATCTGCCTGTAGCCACAGGAGAAACTTTCTCCTAGAGAGGAGAAGAAAGGAGAGAGAGGAGAGAGGAGAACGGACGGGGAAACAAATAAAACAATGGAAACTACATCCTCAAGTGATGATGACCTGGCCGTGGTTGTTAGCCTATTGAATAATGAAAAAGAAAAAGAAGAATAGAAGTATTCACGGGCGCAGACAACCCATCACATCACAGAAGAGACAACACGTGTTCACCGTTCCCCCTCCGCTCCGTTCCCCCACAGACAGGCAGCTCGCAGCAGCGGTGGTGTAAAGTAACTAGAAGTACATTTACTTGAGTAGCCTGTACTTATAGGTATTTGTACTTGAGTCCAATTCCCAGTACTTTCCTTCTACTCCACTACATTTCGGATCCTATTGTATTTAATACCCAGCGATTTATTTTAAAACATTAGTCTTTTTGCAGATATAGGCTAAATTAACAATAAAACATACATAAACCATGCTTTTACAGTTTTACCAGTAGACATTCAAGTACTTTTTCCAAGCAGCCACACCGACGAGAGACACGGAAAAGCAATGCAAAGGGAAGGTCCCTCGACCTTGCTCTCTCTCTCTCTTTAAGTAGGATAGATTTAATACAGAGAGAGAGAGAGGAGTTCACCCGCGAATGTTCGCTAAATTCGACACAAGGGCGAATAAAAAACAGACGCCTTTTCGCTTTTTTTAAATTCACGTTTGGTGTGGATGCTTCCATTGACTTTATAAGGTTTTAAACAAAAGGCGAGTTATACGCTAATTCGCTATTCGCCAATTCGCCCTCGGTATGTACGGACCTTAAGCGTTCCGCCATCATTGTAGAAATCAACGTTCATTGGTAGAAATGGTACCATCTCGAATGCTATTGGCTGCCAGCGTTCACGTGCAACCGCAGGGATACTTGGGAGAATGTGGTGTTGAGCTTCCCGAAAATAAAGCACACGAAGAAGAATCATCACAAACCTATGATCACAAGCCCCTCCTCCTGCTTTAACATCAATTATAACATAAATTGGACCATATTTTCACAAGATGCATATCATGGTGATTGAAACGAGGCTTTAAACTAGCGACAGGAACCATGTATTTATGACAATGTTTATTAACACAACTACTGCCTCTTAATCTGAAGGTTTGCTTGGTGCCTCGGTGCCACGCCGTTTCCTCCATAGGCCGCCGCTATTATTTTGAAGGGCCGGAAGGGGGTTGTTTTTGTTTTTTTGGATTATCACTTGACGGCAACGATTACGTCATCTAGTCACATGACAGTGTGAGCCCAGAAGAGAACATGGCTGCGCCCAGCTTTTGTGTACAGTTATGGAGAGTGGAGACCATCCTTTGTATAAGAATGTCCCTTTTGGAGAAAATGAAGTCTCTTTATGGGCCTCTCAATGGATTTACTATGGAGGATGTTAACTTCGCGTGCACGCCCGACGTGCGTTGTAAACAAATCGCGGACATTACCGATGCGGGCGGGACCGGAGCGACGTACAGTAAGTAATAATATCTTTACTGTATATACAGTAAGATTGACAGTCCTCGCCGTCAACGGCGCCATGGTATTAACCCTTTCACTGATGGTGAGCGTCGTCAAGGGCAGCAGAACAGTTAAGGTAAGAAAGGAGAAACAAATGGAATGCTATGGAGAACATGTTGCTTCTGGTACCAGAACAGCGCAACTAGCGGCCAATCATAGGAACTTTCAGTTCCGTGTTTGCTTCATTTTAAATCCGGACAACTGGCCCCCCCTGGTTCGATATCATAGAAAAAACCTTGTAGCTCCATAATTTGTCATTTCGATGTTTTTGAAAAATCAATGCCCGGCTTCACCGTACGAGAGTGTCGCACGAAAGCAGCCAAAACGTCCGATCTACAAGCTCACAACGCGTCACATTGTGTCGTGTGTGAGCTTATAGATCTGATATTCTGATCGTTGGGTTTTATAAATATTTAACAGACGAAAAGTATTAACAAGACAAAAAAATATATAAAAATCTTGGATCCATTCCAACACAATTTATTCTTATTTTTTCATTTGCCTGAAACGTAACGGTTTTGGACATCCAGCCAGTGTTGATTTCGTCGACTAAAACTATGACAAAAATATGTTAGGTCGACTGCGTTTTTTTCACTGACGAAAACGAAATAAAAACGTAATAAAAACTAAGCTGTGATGACTAAAACTAAGACAATTTCGTCAACAAAATAAAAACTAGACTAAAACCGACTTAGGAGAAGAGAGTCATTTTATGTTTGGTTGCTCTCAGGTGTTGCACGCTGAAAATAGCAGATCTACAAGCTCACAACACGTCGCAGCGCGACGCGTTGTGAGCTTGTAGATCGGCTATTTTCAGCACGCAACCAAGTGTAAAAGCAGTCATTATGATGCCATCAAGGCCTGCCAAAATACATTTCAGTTGACTAAATCAACTGTAGATTTAGTCGCCTAAGATCTTATGATATTTAGTCGACTAAAATTAGACTATGACTAAAACTTTTCAGGAGACTAAATTATGACTAAAACTAAAAGACATTTTATTCAAAAGACTATGACTAAAACGAAATCAAAATTTCCTGTCAAAAACAACACTGCATCCACCGGTTTTCCACCCGACAGTACAGACGTGCCGTTTCATCTCTTCAGTAAGTACTGATCTTTTCCTGAACATGTCCTGCAAAATGTATTTTTTTCCAAATGTTTCTGTCCCTGTTTTGCCTTTCAATGTTTATGGAGAATGGAATGTATTTTTGCAGAAACCCGCAAATGTCCAGAAACCACTCCAATCCCATTGAGAAGCAGAATCCACCTTAAATGTCCAGAAACCACTCCATTCCCATTGAGAAGCAGAATCCACCTTCATAGGTAGATTTAAACTTCAAAGTCAGAGAAGGTCATAAAAACAGCAAAAATGGCAGATCTACAAGCTCAATGTTCTGCCAATTCATTGGAAAATCTACTGCCTTGCCAACAGGGGCGTCACAAGGGGTAGGAAAGTGGGACTGAGTTACCAGGGCCCAAGGTGGAGGGGCCCTAGTAACTTTAGCTATTGAAAAATAGCAGATATACAAGCTCACAGCGCGGCACCAAGTGCCACGCTGCGAGCTTGTAGATCTGCTATTTTTGAAAAGTCGTGAAAATGTGCGCAAATCTTTGAATGTATGTATTTTTTAAGTGAACATTTGTAACTCAAATTTTGCTTCTGGGGGGTCCCTGGAACTAAATATTTTGAGATGGGGGGGTCCTTCACATGAAAAAGTTTGAGCATCACTGACATGGAAACATAGGTTTCTTGGCACACATTTTCACGATTTTTCAAAAATAGCAGATCTACAAGCTCGCAGCGCTGCACTCGGTGCCGCGCTGTGAGCTTGTATATCTGCTATTTTTCAATAGTTAACATTCATGGGGGGCCCGCAGTGAATCCTTGTACCCGGGGCCCAGAATTTGGTGTGACGCCCCTGCTTGCCAATGGCAGGACGTGTGGAGTTTTGAAATGGCTGTATACAGTATATCGTCACTGTCGGGCAGAAACCTCGTATCTCCAAGTTTCAAATTTGTAAATTCTTTCGCAAAGCAAAGCCCTGCTTCATCATACAAGGCCGTCGCACAAAAGTAGTGAAAACTGCCGCGCAACCGCGAGGCGTTGTGTTCTTGTAGATCTGCTGTTTTCACTAGTTTAAATCATTTTTAAAATGATAAATACAAAAGAAACGGTTTTGGACATACAAGGTTTCCACCCGACAACGACGATATGTATATGAAGCCATTCAAAAGAATATACAAAATATTCGCACACACACACACACACACACACACACACACACACACACACACACACACACACACACACACACACACACACACACACACACACACACACACACACACACACACACACACACACACACACACAGGTTTGCATAGCATCCAGTTGCACACGTCAGCGGTGTTTACCAGTTTGACGACAGTATGTGTTTATCTCGGGAGGAGTCGGTCGATAGCAGAAAGAGGAGGGAGGGAGGGAGGAAAAAAAAGGAGCATTTTTGCCGTGACCGCTTATTGGCACCGCTTTCTGTTTTCGGAGTCTCCGTTCCGCTCTATAAGGCACACATAGACATCAAAGGGGGCTTGAGCCCCTGCCCTTTTATCTGTCTGTAAAAAAAGTGCCCTCTCCAGACCATGAATGCAGTTTTCATGCAAATGCCCCTCTTTCCATGCCATACCTGAAGGCAGCATTCAAGAGAATTGCCTTGTCCAAACTCTCCTGACCTTGAATACAGCAGTGATGTTAATAGGTTTTCAAAGTAATGGGTCCCGGGACCCACAGGTGGTCATTCGAATGAGTCCCAGAAAAAAATTATGGGTCCCCAATTTGGGTCCCCATTTTATTTATTTTTTGCATTGTGAGCTTTTAGATCGGCTATTTATAAAATGTTTGCCTCTATCTTATATTATTTTACAATTAGGCTAATGTTTGGACATTTTTGATAGTATAGTTTTAGCTTGTTGATTACTTTGGTGCAATAATGGTCTTTTTTTTCTTTTCTTGGGGTAATAAAAAGGTAATTTTCTCAAGTACTGTACTTATAAGTACAATTTAAGGTACTTTTACTTTACTGGAGTATTTCCAATTTTAATTACTTTTACTTCTACTCCACTACATCTCAGAGGCAAATATTGTACTTATTCCACTACAATTATTTGAAAACTTTACTAGTTACTTTGAAAAGTATAGCCTACATAACCACTTCAGCCATGGCTATTTTCAAAGGATATTATTTGGTAACATGTGAGACAGAATAATTGTGCATAATGAGTACTTTTACTTTTAGTCCTAAGTGTAGCCTATACTGTTACTCAAGTACATTTTGAATTCCGGGCTTTTACTTGCAGTATAGATACTTTTACTTAAGTAAAACATTTGAGTATACTTGTCTCACCACTGTGTATGGAGAGACCACAGAGACGTAATACTATGAGAACGTGGAGCGCTCGGGAGAACGGCTGTTGTAAATCACAGATAATTAGTTTCTCCGCTTTGAAAATCAGACGTCTTTTTATGACTTAATGAGTTTATGACCCTCTGCCAGCCTCACTCTGTGCCTCAGAAGAGCAGCCACGGCAGTAGCTTTAGCATGTAGCTAAACGTAGCATCACATCACAGTGACAGAGAGAGCACGTTCATGCTGCTGCAGAGCGCGGTGGCTCCGCTGCATGCAGAAAGAGACAGACAGACAGACAGCAGGCAGTTTCTGGCGAGGATATTAATGAAACGAAATGCTGTTTGCGACACGTTCATTCCACGGGGACCCTGACCGCGACGCTATAAATTATTTTGCCAGTGTAGAGACGTCATGTTTCTGCGCCGCGCCTTACACGTTCTGTGGGGGATCACCTAACACGCTGTGCCACTATGGTCAGAGAGCGGCCCGGTGCTACGCTAAAACTCAGGCACCCATTGAATTCTGTGACCATCTACGGGCGCACAAAATGGCGTCGGTGGACGATAGAACGCACTGTCGTTAGTTCTATCGTCAGTTTTAAGACTTTCTACGCGGATTTCATTTATGTTAACGTAGGGGAAAGTAGCATGTCTTCACCCATGAATAATGGTGGCGTCTGTGGACTTTTTAAAATATTTTTTTTCGTGACGTGGTAAATTATTTTAACGTGATGCGTCCGTGGGACCCCAGGACAATGACATGAATGCGGCGTCTCTAGGCAACGTGAATGCGTCAGAGACGCGGGACGCGGGACGCGCACGTAATGACGTCACTGATACAGTGCATCTTATATTGAATGAATTGCCCTCTCTGTGTAGAAATCCATGCCGTTACGCCACATCTCCAGTATTCACTTGATTATGCTTAGTTCAGTGTGGTATCAACTCGAGCACTGAAAATAGCCGACCTCCAAGCTCACAACGCGTCATGCTGCAACACGTTGAAGGTCTGCTATTTTCGACATTTTCACCAAAAGGCCCTTTCAGAAATGTCAGCCCCTGCCCCTCTAACATTCTCTGCACGTCCCTGGGACTTGGCTTGGAGGCTTGCCCCGGCGCTATATCCATTTTTGTCTCCTGCATTCCTTTAAGATGTATAATTTGACACCCTCTGGGCTGTGTGCTATAGATCTTGGGCTGCAGCTGGATTATGCGCACGAGGGTGCCACGGATTACGGGGGAAAAGGAAGCATCTGTGTTATTTATTTTCGTGTGAAAGCCGGCAGTCTGCATGCACGGCGTGGGAAACGCCACGTGATTGGAATCTCATGCATGTTGTTTGCGTGCCGTGCACATGGCATGAGGCCGGTATGTTTTACAGGTCCTATATCGTCGTTGTCGGGTGGAAACCTTGTATACTCCAACTTTCAAATTTGTATGTTCTTTCGCAAAGTGAAGCCCTGCTTCATCGTACAAGGCCGTTGCACAAAAGTAGTGAAAACAGCAGATCTACAAGCACACAACGCCTCGCAGTGCGAGGCGTTGTGTGCTTGTAGATCGTCTGTTTTCACTAGTTTAAATCATTTTTAAAATGAAAAATTTTAAACGAACGGTTTTGGACATACAAGGTTTTCACCCGACAACAACGATATGGTATATGGGGATGCAAATGGAGATAAGAAATGCATGGGCTGAACTGTGGGAAAGGAATGGGGATGAGAGAGACAGACAGACAGACAGACAGACAGACAGAGAGACATGAGATAATCCAAGATCCAAGAATCCTATTCTGAAAACCAAAACAGTTTGAGCTCAGAATGAGGGACGTAACCATAGACTGTAAAGAAAATATGGACGAAGCGAAGCCATTGGTTTCTATGCTGCCAAAATGAAGTTTTTTTGTCCCTTGTATGGGTGTCGCCATCATTGTTTGAATGGTACCCCAGGAATCATAAGGAATGCTTTTGGCTGCCAACGGTCACGTGGAACCGCAGGGATACATGGGAGAATGTGGTGTTGAGCCTCCCGAAATAAAGCACACGAAGAAGAACACAGCCGGCTGGTATCAGTTTAGTTGGCCACGCCCCCCGCAACTTTATCATCAATTTGAACATAAATGGGACCATATTTGCACAAAACGCATATCATGGTAATTTTCACTAGCGAAAGGAACCATAAAGTATTTATGACAACGTTTATTAAGGTTAGAAAATCAAAGGGGAAAACGAATGGGGTCCAATGTAGACACATTCTTTTTGGTACCTCGCGGGGGGAAAACAGCGCAACTAGCGGCCAAACATAAGAAGTTTTCGGATTCGTTTTAAATCGGCGGAACTATGCCCCTGGACGTAACAAGGTAGAGGTTATTTATTGTTTCCCAAACACTGGGTCGCGACCCATTTGTGGGTCACAGACACATTTTTATGGGTCCCTTAATTTTTGGTTTCCTACTTTTTATTATTATTATCATCATTATTTCAAAACATTTTCAAAAGGAACTGCAGTAGGGACTAAACTGGTCTCTGGTGTGTTTAGGGATGAGAATGGAGAAACCGGTTCCCGATGGATCGATTCCTTGGAATCGTTAGCCAAAGTCCTTAACGATTCCGCTATCGATGCCTGCAATTGCGATGCGCGATGACAGCACACACGCGACACGCTGCCTTGTTTTGTTGAGACCGCAGCAACATCTAAGCAGAGATGTTCTAAAGTCTGGCTGTATTTCACGAGGATGTGGGGCGATAGCTCAGGGGTAGAGAAACCGTTATTAGAGCACGAAGGGTTCCCGAAGGGTTCCCAGTTCGAATCCGGGCTCCCCCTGAGTTAATGTCGAAGGGTCCTTGAGCAAGACTCTGAACCCCTAGTTGCTCCCGGTGAGCAGGTTGGTGCCTTGCATGGTTTCCTCCGCCACCGGTGAATGTGTGCGTGAATGGGTGACTGTAATGCACAATCTATGTAAAGCGCCTTGGATAAAAGCGCTATATATGCACCATTTACCATTTATGTGCATGTTAATGTCACAATGTCATTGGCTGCACCAGTGTGCTATGCTCGTTTTGATATGAGATGTCATGTTTCCTAGTTCAGTTAGACTCCTGTGTCCGAGCAAGAGATTGCCCTAAAAAGTTTGTTTTGCAAGCCGCCGCCTCCCACGTTCTGACTGCCGTCATTACAAAACGAGCTGCATGTCCAATGTGCTCCGTGTTTGCTAAATGCTCCCCTTTAAATACCATGTGCAAGAAAGAAAAGCGTGTAAATCCGTTGATTCAAACTATAGAAGACAGTGCCTCTGCTTTAGCTGTACAGCAGCAGCTCCGCAAGGAAGCACAAGCAGCCGACGTTGGATTCAGTACACTGTCAAAAATACGTTGTGCCTTCACGTTCTGAGCACTGCGAAATCGGGACGTTGGATTGAGCACACTGTAAAAAATAACAATAAAACAAATAAATAAATACTACAAAAAGAAGAAAATGACAGGAGGAGCATAAGGAGGGGAGGAGGTAGAAACTAGAAACACCATTGGCCACTAATTCTGAATATCATATAAAAACATAAAAACGAACATTTATGTTAAATTAACCCATCTGCCATACTCTAACCCAGGGGTGGGCATTTATTTTTTCCATGGAGCAACATGAACAACAGAAAATATTGTGGAGGGCCGGGCCAAAAGGCAGTGCTCCCCGCAAGATGTGCTCCCCGCAAACTAAACACACAGCTTTACCTCCTTTTCCACCTTTTCAGTAAATAAATACTTCAAATCTTTGTTGAAAACCCGGCATTCGCCATCGACTTTTCTTTTTTTAGACACTTTTGTCATTTTTGATGGGTAAGGTAAGGCAGGTCATCTTGACTTGTGACCAGTCTGACCACCTGCTTGTTATTGAGACAATGATCACACACACGTGCTGATGTACGCAATGCAGTCCATATGTACGTGAATAAAAAAACTTCAAAATAAAAGCAATGCAGCTTTAGGCTATGCATGAGGTAAAATTAAAAAATGTGTTCATTTTGTAATTTGCCATTAACCCTACAAGGGCCGGTCAGAGTGAACCAAAGGGTCGTATACGGCCCCCGGGCCGCACAATGCCCAGGTCTGCTCTAACCAGGGACGTGCTGGCCATTGGGAAAAGCGGGACAACTCCCGAAAAAATAAAATAAAATAAATGTCGGCCTTTGTTCCATTTTGGGGACTGAAAAGGGAGAGGCGTTGTGTGCTTGTAGATCGGCTGTTTTCACTAGCTTAAATCATTTTTAAAATGATAAATACAAAACAAACGGTTTTGGACGTACAACGTTTCCACCCGACAACGACGAAATATAACTCATGTAATTGGCCCACTGGCTTGTCACTTGTCATGATCTGAAATGGCAAATCTTTGAGTAGCAGCAGCGCTATGGAGAGAGATCTCTCTCTATAGCGCGCAATGAGGGCCTCTACAACTCTTTTTCCCGGGCTGAATCAGGGGCCCAGCACGTCCCTGGCCCTAACCCATACTCCCCCCCCCCCCCCCCCCCCCCCTGCCTGGAGAGTGAGTGCTTCAGTGCCTCCGTCCTCGGCAGAGGAGACTGACTGCAGTCTACAGCTTTCAATGAGCCAGCAAGCACAAGAGAGGTGCTTAATGCAGAGAGGATTAATGTGTCAAGAATTGTCACTCACTCACTCACTCACACACTCTCTCTCTCTCTCTCACTCTTTCTCTCTCTCTCTCTCTCTCTCTCTCTCTCTCTCTCTCTCTCTCTCTCTCTCTCTCTCTCAATTGAATGTGGCTTGGCATGGGGAACATGCCGTTTGTGTACATTGCCAAAGTAAGAAAGCTACGTACAATTCAAATTCAAACAGAGCTACCAGTTATGCCACATTGCATTTTTGCAATCAATTATATAAAATAATTAAAGACTAGCTTCTTTCTCTCTCTCTCTCTCTCTCTCTCTCTCTCTCTCTCTAACATCCTCCCACACACACAATCTTTCTCTCTCTCTCTCTCTCTCCCCCGCCATTAATTTATTTCTACCAGGATAGAGCACAAACAGTATAATTACTGTAAGCGTTGGTCAATTGGTATCTATGCTGCAAAAATGGCGCTTGTTTGGCCCTTGTACGGGTGCCGCCATCATTGTAGAAATCAACGTTCATTGGTAGAAATGGTACCATCTCCAATGCCATTTTGGCTGCCAACGGTCACATGCAACCACAGGGAGAATGTGGTGTTGAGCTTGTCGAAAATAAAGCACACAAAGAAGAATCATCACAAGCCTATGAGATCACAAGCCCCTCCTACAGCATACCCTGCTTTAAAATCAATTATAACAACAATTGGACCTCATTTTCACAAAACGCATATCATGGTGATTGAAACAAGGCTTTAAACTAGCGACAGGAACTTGTCATAAATACTTTATGTATTTATGACAATGTTTATTAAGGTAAGAAAATCAAATGTAAATGTTCGGGGGAAATTTATGGAATCCTATGGAGAACATGTTGCTTCTGGTGCCAGAACAGCGAAACTAGCGGCCAATCATAGGAACTTTCAGTTCCGTGTTTGCTTCATTTTAAATCCGGACAACTGGTGCGCGCGCACGCACGCACACGCACACACACACACACACACACACACACACACACACACACACACACACACACACACACACACACACACACGCTCCTGGGCGAGTTTCAAACCCCAGCCCGTCTATCTGAGTGCTTGCTAACCAGGGATCCATTTGTTTAAAAAGAGAGAGAGGGGGACTTTTTGTAACCATAAGCGCCTTATCGCCTCCATCATACAACAAGTGGCGTTTCCATAAACTTAATCGAATTAGGGAAGCGAATTATCAGAAATACGCATTAAGACAAAGCGAATTTAGCATGTTTCCATTTGCGGGTGTCATTCGAATTAGCGTCGTCGCAAGAGTTGATCGGGCTGATTTTTTTCAGACCGAACCTGAGCACTGCACCGTCTGCACGTCTGACTGCTGTCACTCGGTCGCTGTCTAGTAGTGGGAAGAAGGGATTATCAGTCATCATCATGGCCCCAAATAACTTTTAAATATATTACAATTGGCGACGAGTCTCTTACGAAATTGGCAAGAGTTCCTCTCAATACATAAAGCTACCGGTTCACCGGGAAAACCGCGGTCGCGTCGCTGCACAGTGGAAGTTTCAGCGTCCTCTGGAAGGTCAGGTGGCCGATCTGGAAGCTCACAACGCGGCGCGGAGACGTGGATGCGAGCTGCTGTGCCTGTGAGCTTGTAGATTGGGCACTTCAGGCACGCAACACTTGTAGACCTGCTTTTTTGGTCATATTTGGGTTTTTTATTTTTTTAATTGTGACATTATCATATAAAACATGAATATCAGGCATATATTAGACAGTATTGTATTAATTTCCCAGAAAGTGGGAATGCATGCATTTAATTAAGTCTGACCAGGGAAGTACGGTAAAAGTCCAGAATTCAAAATTAATTTGAAAATGTATTTATAAAGTCCATGAGTATGGTATTAAAATTAGTACAAAAAGTGTATATCAATCTTTTGAAAATAGCAGATCTACAAGCTCACAACACGTCGCATCGCGGCACATGCGCTTAAACTGTACTCGAGTACAGCACTATTCAGTCACTTTTACACCAGGGCCATCCAGGGGTGTCACACCAAATCCTGGGCCCTGGGTACAAGGATTCACTGCGGGCCCCCCATGAATGTTCTTCATAGTGGGAGGGGTTTTGACCCATTTAGACTGGGAACGCATTATTACGTGTTATTTTGTTCTTTAAATATTGAAAATAGCAGATATACAAGCTCACTGCGAGCTTGTAGATGTGCTATTTTTGAAAAATCGTGAAAATTTTGTGCAAGTCTTTGATTATGTCAAATCCTGTTATGTTTCTGTCAGTTGTGCTCACACTTTTTCATATGAAGGAGCCCCAAAATGATGTATGTATTTGGCCACAGACCCCCATCTCAAAATATTTAGTTCCAGGGACCCCCCTGAAGCAAAATTATAGTTACAAATGTTCGCTTAAAAAATAAGATTTGCTCACATTTTCACGACTTTTCAAAAATAGCAGATATACAAGCTCGCAGCACGGCACTCGGTGCCGCGCTGTGAGCTTGTATATCTGCTATTTTTCAACAGTTAAAGTATCAAATAATTAAGGCCCCTCCCTCCACCTTGGGCCCTAGTAACTCAGTCCCACTTTCCTCCCCCCCTGTGACGCCCCTGATGCCATCCTCCACTCACAGCCTCTCTCCTCCCTCGCCCTGCTCTGAAGGAGAGAGAGAGAGAGAGAGACTGGCTAAATTAGCCACATCAAAGAGACACTAGAAGCCTGGATCCCCCCGCGCACCCCCACCCCCACCCCCCTGCTGTGTCATCATGGATTTGCATTCTGTCGTTCCCTTCGCCCCGAAATGAACCCTAGCCCCCCACCCCGCGCGCCTATCTCTCTCTCTCTCTCTCTCTCTCTCTCTCTCTCTCTCTCTCTCTCTCTCTCTCTCTCTCTCTCTCTCTCTCTCTCTCTCTCTCTCTCTCTCTCTCTCTCTCTCTCTCTCTCTCTCTCTCTCTCTCTCTCTCTCTCTCTCTCTCTCACACACACAAAACCTGTCTACTTCAACTCACTCACTCCCTCTATTCTTTTTCTTACGTGTTATCGTCACTGTCGGGCAGAAAACCTGGTCCCATCCTCTTTTACAGTACACTTTAAGACATAATAAGACATAATAAGACAGAATAAAGCCATAATAAGAAATAATGTGTTGGTAATTAGAGCTAATATATTTTATTATACAGAAAAAGACAGAATAGTAGAAAGAGTGAATACATTCTCTGGCACCGGCACCTGCCGCGGAACTGCAGCGGCAGACACTGCCGCACGACCAGCAGTTCGACCAGCAGTCGCACTGCATCGCCGGCGATAGGACCAGCAGTCCCGGCAGTAGGACCGGCGGCCGCCGCACGGACCGGCAGGTCCCGTAGCGGTAAACTGCCCGTCCGTGCGGTGGTGGCTGCCGCGGCAGTTACCAGCGATGCCGGTCCTACCTACTTTTTTATATATATTTTTTATCCCACACATTTTGTAACCCATTTTCACCCAGTGCCAATTGCCTATGTAATCCTGGGCTCTGCTCTCCCTCTGCCACGCCTGTGGAGAGCAACGGACTGACCTCATGCTTCCTTCTATGCATGAGGAGTCCAAGTTGCTTCTTTTCACCTGACAGTGGGGATTTCCCCGGTTTGGACGTAGCGCGTGGAAGGAACACGTTATTCCAAACAGTTCCTTTCCCCTCCATCAGTATTCAGCAGCGAAGTGTGATGTCACTTCCGTGAAATGGCGTGAAATGTCGCCCTCTACGGGGTTCATGCTGGTATTGTTTTGTATTCAAATCGCCATTGAGGAATTTGCGATCACCGCATATAAGAACTGTGTTAAAAATATAAACACACCATGTGCGCGGACATGCTCTCAGCGACAGTCTGTCCCAGACACGAGTGTCTCTCTGTAGTTTCCAACATTTAGGACAGCGTTGATTACATTTTCTCTGACAACAGGCTATATCAGATATGAATGAATATCATAAACTATGCAGAACCCCCCCGCTGACAGAAACGCGCACATGGTGTGTTTATT
This sequence comes from Nannobrachium achirus, assembly GCF_963921795.1. Lineage (NCBI taxonomy): Eukaryota > Metazoa > Chordata > Actinopteri > Myctophiformes > Myctophidae > Nannobrachium > Nannobrachium achirus. The sequence goes on from NC_137830.1 coordinate 49,490,844, forward strand.
TTTTTAACACAGTCCTTATATGCGGCAATCGCAAATTTCCCAATGGCGATTTGAATACAAAACAATACCAGCATGAACCCCCTAGAGGGCGTCATTACGCACAAATGACGACATGGCTTCGTTTCTCTATAGAGACCAGGATTACTGCATGTTTTTGTGAGGGTATCTACCCAAGGAGACACGGGGAGAACATGCAAACGCCACACTGAAAGGCCCTATCGCCAACCCCACCTAGGGTGCGGGCGCTCACATCAAATTCTCTCTCTCTTTCTCTAGTTTCTATCATTCTGCTTTGGATTTAGGTTCTTCCTCTCTTTCTCTCTCAATTATTCAATTCGTTTCCATTCAAAGGGGATTTACTGACGCTAGAGGTGTGCACTGTGCAGGCTCTGGAGGCTCCAAACCTTACCAAAGTAAAGTTGCATTCAGCCCGGGAAAAAGAGTTGTAGAGGCCCTCATTGCACACTATAGAGCAGTGCTACTCAACCCGCGGCCCGCGGGCCGCATGCGGCCCTTTCCGCATGTCTGTGCGGCCCGTCATGATCATGCCAAAAAAAATATGATTTTTCTAAGCCTGTCAAAGTTAACGCGAAACGCAAAACACGGTGATGTTTGACCCTCGGTGCGCTCCGTAGTTAGGGATAAGAGTCAGGAAGCGAATGCAGTAGCAGTGCAGAGATGCAGGCGGCTACACTAGAGCTACAGTACAACGAGACAGTCAGACAGACAAATATGCGGAGATTTTGCAGCAGACAACCACAGTCGGGCTCACTGGAGCGGAGACGCATGACGGTCGTGCGATATGAACGGCCGCGAATCCCGCGATCGTCATGTTTCAGTCTAATGAACCCTAGCCCTTGTCTCCGCTGCTTGTCTCTCCCTCCGCGACTCCGCCAGTCAGCTCCGACTATAACTCTATGGCACCGACAGTGCAAGCATTCCAACAGATCGCGCTGCAGCCAAGGAACTATGCTTATTAACACAAATCTCCTCCAACGAGCTGTTGTGTTTTACAAAGCTCAAAGCATCAAACTGTTTTACAAGTACAGTGCATCTGAGGGGGAGTTGAACTGTACTTGAGTTATTTTTCCATACAATAACTCTCTTCACCAAAAATAGACGATCTACAAGCTCACAGTGCATCTTGTGGTGAGCTTGTAGATCGGCTATGTTCCCCAAGAATAGGGATGCTGGGGTTTGAGTGATTGAATAATAAGTATAAACGTTTATTTATTTTAAATCTGTCCTATTAATGAAAAGGAGTGTTAGTGGCATGAGAAAACATACCTTTACATTGCCAAAGTTCACTAGCTTTGCATACCCAGACACAGGGGAGGTTACAAAAAGGTTGAACCAGAACTGTTCATTTTCACTTCACATTTTGTGAATAAAGCCTAATTTGATAAAAAATTCAAATGTCATCAATTTCATCATTCCATCCATGACAATCTTTTGGTTCAATGAGGTTTGGCCTGGCTTATGGAAATGTGGCTGTTTTCTGTGCGTTTCCTTAATTATTAGACTGTGTACTGTACAAAATCAATGTAAACGTCCAAAATAGGACCGTCATTTTTAGCTTGCGGCCCTTTGGACTTTTGGTATTTTGCTGAGTGGCCCCTGAGCCATCTCAAGTTGAGTAGCCCTGCTATAGAGAGAGATCTCTCTCTATAGCGCTGCTGCTACTCAAAGATTTGCCATTCAGATCATGACAAGTGACAAGCCAGTGGGCCAATTACATGAATTAGGCCTTTATTTTGTTGTTGTTGGGTGGAAACCTTGTATGTCCAAAACTGTTTGTTTTGTATTTATCATTATAAAAATGATTTAAACTAGTGAAAACAGCAGATCTACAAGCACACAACGCCTCGCACTGCGACGGCCTTGTATGGTAAAGCAGGGCTTTTGCTTTGCGAAAAAATGTACAAATTTGAAACTTGGAGATACAAGGTTTCTGCCCGACAGTGACGATTTACTTTGTTGGCCGCCCAGCCCCCAAAATGGAATGAATTTATTTATGTATTTATTTATTTTTTTCCTAATGGCCGGCCTGGACCGGCGGGAATGAACCAGCCGTTCGGGAGTTGTCCCGCTTTTCCCAATAGCCAGCACGTCCCTGGTTGCATTTGGGAACAGCAATACTGGTGTGCAGCCAGATACTGCTTGTATAGCTTTAGCATATTCTCTCTCTCTCTCTCTGCATTGTACCATCCTCTGGGAACTGGTAGCACTCCTATAAGCCTCCACCTGCTTGGCATTCATAGCTCATACGGGTACACAGTCAAAGTCAACGTTTTCACCGTTTAACCTCTAAATCAGGGGTCTTCAACAGGGGGTCCTCAGAGTTACTACAGGGGGTCCTCCAAATCTTTGTGTGATAGAAACCTTTTTTCTCCTTTTTTTATATTAACCACTTGAATCCTAGCGTCTGTCCATATTCTGAGAACACTATCATCCGTGTAGGTTGTTGGATTAATGTGTGTGTTTAGACATTGAAGAAGAAGAAGAATTTACCTCCGTCCTCCCACAAGGGAAATTCAGTTTTCAGCTTAACCCAGCTGACCCCCAGTGCTGCCCACAAGGCGCGCGGGGGGAGGGGAGAAGTGATAGCTGGAGCGGGGAATCGTACCTGCGACCTCTGGGACCTCCGGAGTCCTAGGTGTGGACACTAACCACTCAGCTATCACTGCTAATAACTGACTACTAGAATCGTCAATAGTTAGTCTGCTCTTCCTTTCTCTCTGCACCAAAGCTCTTTGCCAAGAATAGCCGATCTACAAGCTCACAACGCCTCGCGCTGCGAGGCGTTGTGAGCTTGTAGATCGGCTATTTTTGGCAAATACGTTTGGTGTAGAGGGGTAAAAGAGCAGACTAAGTACATAGTGAAATGTCAAGTTATGTACTGACGATTCATTCAAGTGGTTAAATGTCTGAAAACACAAATTGACATGAATTAAATCCAAAATACACTGATGATCGATCGTGCTATCAAACAATGAAACAATATGGCATCTATGAAGAGGTTGTGGGGGTCCCTGCTTCATCTCTCTCTCTCAACTAAGGGGTCCTTGGCCTGAAAATGTTGAAGACCCCTGCTCTAAATTAGGGTCTTTTATTCCTATACCTTCCCCAGCAAGCACGGTCAGGCCCTGGACCAATCAGTGACGTGGGACCAGATCACGTCAAACCATGACTAGTCAGATCTGGCCTAGAATATCACCTGATTTCAACCAACATAAATCCTGCCCACGAAAACGGACGTCCTGGATTAATCAGAGAGGGTCCGATCGAGGCCAAACAAAAAGGTCCATATAACATTCTGGATCATCCCCATATGGGCTGTGATCTGGTCTAGTTCTGAACGTCACCGGAGTCACCGGAGGACGTCATCATAACGTCATCATGACGACATCACCGGAGGACGTTATCATGACGTCATCATGACGACATTTGGCCTGCAGGGTCCACTTTCCTCCACTCTGAATGCTTTTTGACAGACGGATCAGATTTTAGATTGACACTTATTCATTCATTAATCACTTTTTTAAACTGGCCTCCCTAGTGTGGACATGTCATTACACAATTATGTCCTTTTTCAAAGAGAGCAAAAATAGCAGATCTATAAGATCACAGTGCATCACATCACGATCCAATGATGCAAACGGGGCTTAAGTGGTCACTTTTTCGCCACCCTCTCCTTTTTAATGAAATGACACCTCTGTTCCTAAGTGAAGAGGATGAGTTATGTTGTTCCCTGTCTGACTTTCCTGCAAACCAGTGATGCTCACACTTTGAACCTTGAAGCGCTCCGTTAACTTAAAAGGCCAGACGGCACCAATGCAACAAGTCGTTGCTACAAAACAGTTGCAAGGCCATTCCATAACAATGCAACTCCTAGCAACTGGCTGCAACTAGTTGGAAGCAGTTGCAAGGAGTTGCATTGCTGTGGACTGGCCTTTAGATCTGACAAAAGACACCCACAACACAAGAGACATCCACACATGCACGCTACAAAACACATGTTCTTTCTTCCTCAGATGACGTTAAGACGCTTTGACACAGTGCAGCTAAGCCATCACACACACACACACACACACACACACACACACACACACACACACACACACACACACACACACACACACACACACACACACACACACACACACACACACACACACACAACTGATGAAGACATATTGAAATCGAAACGTTGTCCCGTTCTATTTGCCTAGCTGCACCCTGAGATTAAAATACTTCAAATGTCCAAGTTTGCTCCAGTGACTTCCTTCTTTCTTTGAGCACGCACGCACGCACGCACGCACGCACGCACGCACGCACACACACACACACACACACACACACACACACACACACACACACACACACACACACACACACACACACACACACACACACACACACACACACACACACACACACACACACACACACACACACACACACACACACACACACACACACTCTCCACCAGTCTGTGGGCCACCGGTACGGCAGTTCCCATGGCAACGCTGAGTACAGGTGACTCACCAGCCTGCGCCGGAGGAGAAGAAGGCACAGGAGATGGTGATGCAGTTGCCGTGACAACCGAGGATGTGTAGCATCGCTATGGGAGCTGAACCGCTATGGGAGCTGAACCGCTATGGGAGCTGAACCGCTATGGGAGCTGAACCGCTATGGGAGCTGAACCGTGGGCGTTGGGAGGCTGAGAGGCTCTGGACCAAAACTACAGCCTCCAAACTACACATTATTTAATAATACTACAGCTGAACTAAACTGCAACGGGCCTCCAAACTACACATTATATTATAAAACTACAGCCTCCAAACTACACATTATATTATAAAACTACAGCCTCCAAACTACACATTATATTATAAAACTACAGCCTCCAAACTACACATTATTTAATAATACTACAGCTGAACTAAACTGCAACGGGCCTCCAAACTACACATTATATTATAAAAATACAGCCTCCAAACTACACATTATATTATAAAACTACAGCCTCCAAACTACACATTATTTAATAATACTACAGCTGAACCAAACTGCAACGGGCCTCCAAACTACACATTATTTAAAGCTATACTGTGTAAGTTGCTAAACTAGTGGTCAGTCGCGGTATTGCTTTTTTCGTCCGTTTTTCGCCCGGAGTCACCGCGGACCACCGCCACGGACCACCGGAGCGGCGCCGCAAACCACCGCAACCGATACGAATCCATGGAGTGGTAGAACGTAATTTTCTGAGCAGGATTTGGGGAATAAGAGGTTAAGAATCCTTCACCATCGTAAACACTGGTTGCTGAGGGAAGCTACTTCCTGAAGAGTCGGTTATTGGCCGGTAGTGTATCATGTGTGTATGATCTGCGATGTGATTGGCCAACGTATACACAACGTATACAGATGATGCAGATTATGTCATTTTGCCGGGAAATCCCGCCCCTGTCACTGCTAAGAAGAAAACATATAAAGAGAAGGCTTCACAAGCTGAAAATAACGGAGTGGGTGTTCTAAAACTTTAGCGATTTAACAGTTAGGACAATTTTAAGATGTTTTATAAAAAAAAGTTAAATGGTATAACTTTAATACAGCTGAATCAAACTGTAATGGGCCTCCAAACTACACATTATTTAATAATACTACAGCTGAATCAAACTGTAACGGGCCTCCAAACTAGACATTATTTAATAATACTACAGCTGAATCAAACTGTAATGGGCCTCCAAAACTACACATTATTTTATCAGCGATCATTTTATCAATTACTTTTTAGATTAACTCATCGACTGCTATTTTGACCCCCCTTCTAATGTTCCACACTGCTCGCATTTTGTTTACCTTTAACGTGGGCGCGTGCGTACACATCGTGCACGACGGTTCACGGATTGCGTTCGCTCTACGATCATGCCGTGATAAGCAACAACAAACAACAGCCCTCCTTAGACCATAGCAACCGTGTCTGAATGCGTTCGGAGACAGGATACAGGATACAGGATACAGGGGGTTGTTGTCCCGCCCACCAGTTCCGGTCCAAGAACATCCGTATCCGGTTTCAGTGGGTAGTGCGGACTCAATAGAGAAAAAATAATGGCGGATCGTCGATCATACTTTAATTGTTCTATATCGATTAAACTCGTCATTAGCATAAAGGACACACTTATATAACTCGTCATAAGCAGTCAATGAGTTTTAACATCATATTATTGATGTCGGGCAGAAACCTCGTAAAATGCCCATATTCTAACTTTTTGTGTGTTTTTTCCACAAAATATTAACGCCCTATTTGATCATATCAAACTATAGCATCACACAGAAGCATCAAAAGTAGCAGATCTGTAGGCTCGAAATGCGGCGCGAAGCACCAAATAAACTGAAGCACCAAATAAAATGAAGCACCAAATAAACTGAAGCACCAAATAAACTGAAGCACCAAATAAACTGAAGCACCAAATAAACTGTAGCACCAAATAAACTGTAGCACCAAATAAACTGAAGCACCAAATAAACTGAAGCACCAAATAAACTGAAGCACCAAATAATCTGAAGCACCAAATAAACTGCACAGACGAAGCACCAAATAATTACTGCACAGACGGCAACAATAACAACAAAAAAAGACAGTCGCAGCATAAATCGCAGCGCTGCAGGCCCTTGTTGCTCATAGCACTGAAACACAACCCTTTGTGTCTTTCTTAACCGTAATGTTCAACCCAAGTCACTGTGTGTGTGTGTGTGTGCGCGTGTGCGTGTGCGTGTGCGTGCGTGTGCGTGTGTGTGTGTGTGTGTGTGAGTGTGTGTGAGTGCGTGTCCTACCATTGCGAGGGCAGGTGCTGTTGAGCCTGTGGTTGATGTCCAACGAGGAGGGCTTGCGTGTGACGGCGGAGGTGACGGACTCGTACGGGTTGTCCTCGTCCTCCGGGAGGAAGACGTCCAGAGAGGGAGAGGTGACCGCCTCCGCAGAGTGCTTGGAGTCCTGCAATGGGACAGATAGATATAGATAGATATAGATATTTCACTTTCAAAAAAACTTTTGGTCATTTTATCGTCTAATCAGGCTTTTGGGAACCCCCTGGACAGTTTTTAATTTGCTTCATTCATTATTTAGATATTTGATATAAATGTTATCAGGCCCTCCAGGCCCCTCCCCATAGACACCCATTGTAACTTCAAACTCCATTTTAACCATGATAGATTAATAAAGGGGAACACACACCGAAACGCGGAGGCGGCGCGGAAGCGCCGTGTCAAAAAATACAGCCCCGTTATTTTCAATGAACTAACCCACACCGGTGGCGTCAGACGCGCACAGCCGCGGGTCTGCCGCCGCGCCTGCCGCGCCGATACGCCGCTGTTCTATTTTTCCAGCGTTCCACTTCACGTGCGTCGATATCGCGACTGCGCATCCGCCCGCGTCCAGTGTGTGCTCCCCTTTAGAAACACCCATTATTTTTCTGGTGAATACCCTCCTAATACTTGAACAGGCTGTGCTTTTTTGATAACCTTTTTCATTTATTTTTACAAATTCTTTGGGAAATTGGGAAAACATTAATACAATAAAAATTATTAAAAATAAAAAAATTAGGGTGTTTTTGATGAATTTATCATGGTTAAAATGTTTTTTTTTGTAGTTACAATGGGTGTGTATGGGGAGGCGTCCTGCAGGAGGAAGGCCTGATAACATTTACATCAAATATCTAAATACTTAAAGGGGTACTGTCACCTAAAGGCGTACTGTCACCTAAAGGGGTACTGTCACTTTAAAAAGTCATCTTAAAATATGAGTTAATATTTTTATGATGTCATTGTGGGAATGCGCAATTATAAGCCAATCAAATGAATTGACTGTACTTAGACTACTTATTGTACTGGTCAGCTGTTGTTGGGGGGCAAGGGGCAGATTACACTGTGACATGAGTTTCAGACTGTTTCAGACCACGTGACCTACTGTATCATACTGTTATAATTTCGGGGCGTGTCAGCGGGCCTTTAATCAAGCAAATTAAAAACTGTCCAGGGTGTTCATAAAAGCCTGATTAGTTACCATGGTTACCAGGTAAACAGGTGCCGCGGTAGCGGCTGGTGAGCGAAAACACTACATATCCCATGATGCAACTCGGCCGCCAGCATCATGGAGTGCCTATTCTCCATAATAATAATAATAATAATAAAGCTTTATTTGTATAGCACCTTTCATGACATGAAATGCAGCTCAAAGTGCTTTACAGAGCAGAAAAAATAAAATACACATGAATACAATAAAGCAGAAAAATAAAAACATAAAACATTGAAGAACAATTTCAGAACAGCGTGGACGTCAATAGCATCAAAGAGATTAAAGAAATTCAGCTAAAAGCAAGAGTAAAGAAATAGGTCTTGAGCTGTGCTTTAAAGCTATCCACAGAGGCTGACTGTCTTAGGTGTAGTGGGAGTTTATTCCAAACTGTCGGTCCGTAGAAGCAGAAAGCTGCTTCACCATATTTTTTATATTTCATTTTAGGCACATCGAGTAGGTCAGGCTCCTATTCATTGCTGATGCAAAGTGTAGCGTTGGTTCTTTATGAAAACGGGCAGTTTATTTCCTCCTCTCTTCTCCTCCCAAACATGCCGTGAGAACTAGGTTCACACAAAAATAACAAAACAAATCAACAACATGTATAGTAGTAAAATCACAAAACGGACCAAAGCATACTGTACATACTGTACATGAAAAGAAAATACAGCTGACATGAAGTGCGCGATGCGCAGTGTCCATCAAACTGCGTCCACCAGTGGTGGAAAAAGTACTACATTTTTGTATTTAAGTAAAAGTATCAATATAATAATACTCTGTTAGGGTACCCTCACACCAAAATACCTATGAGAGTGGAATCCGCATTCCGCCAATGCATTTCAATGAGAAGGGAGTGTGACTGAGATACTAGGGCCCAAGGTGGAGGGGCCCTCATTATTTTATACTTTAGCTATTGAAAAATAGCAGACCTACAAGCTCACAACGCGTCGTGATGCGACGCGTTGTGAGCTTGTAGCTCGGCTATTTTCAAATAGCCTAGGTATAAAAGAAGGTTAAAGTGGATTAATGTATGTTTTCTAATAATCATTTATATCTGAAAAGTAACTAGTAACTAAACTTTTCAATTAAATGTAGTGGAGTAAAAGTAAAAATGTTGCATCCCAGATGTAGTGGAGTAGAAGTATTGGAAATTGGAAATACTCAATTAAAGTACAAATACCTCAAAACTACTTAAGTAAATGTACTTAGTTACTTTACACCACTGTCAAACAGTGTCCACATCAAAGACAGATCTAAACATGAAATACCTGGGTGTGGCTGCTATTGAGGCTCTATGCATATACGCCATTTTGTTCTACTTCCGGGTGTCTTTCGACTTCCTTCACAGGTGTTACCGATGATACTAATGAAGGGTCTGTTCCATTCTGGTCAAACAGTCAGGGTGCTGATATTGTGCATGTTGGCTCACTGGAAACACTCTGCTACACTAATGGGTCTCAAAGTGTCCTTGAGTGGGTTCCAAATGTCCCCATACAGGTGTGTAACTCTGAGAGTGCACACATGGAAGCAAATGGACCCGCAAGGGTCCATTTGATTCCATTTGTTGATTCCATTTGTATAGAGTTATGGGGAACCACTGTACAATAAATCAAACAGAGCCTTAATTAGTATCATCAGTAACACCTGTGAAGGAAGTCGAAAGAGGCCGGGAAGTAGAACAAAATGGCGTATATGCATAGAGCCTATTGCATAAAGTTCTTAGAGTCTCCTACCGTCTGTCCTTATAGCTTTAGACGTCTTTCATAACGTTTAGAATGAACTTTAGAAGCGCACCACAGTGCAGGTTTTACAGAGCTTAGGCACAGAGCTGGGCACTCGGCAGAGCTAGGTTTGTTTGTACCACCTGCGAGCAATGACATGTAATCAGGGGCGTCACAAGGGGGGGAGGAGAGTGGGACTGAGATACTAGGGCCCAAGGTGGAGGGGCCCTCATTATTTTATACTTTAGCTATTGAAAAATAGCAGATATACAAGCTCACAGCGCGGCACCGAGTGCCGCGCTGTGAGCTTGTAGATCTGCTATTTTTTTTTTTTTTTTTTTGAAAAGTCGTGAAAATGTGTCCAAATCTTTGAATATGCATTTTTTAAGCGAACATTTGTAACTCAAATTTTGCTTCTGGGGGGTGGTCCCTGGAACTAAATGTTTTGAGATGGGGGTCCGTGGCCAAATACATATCATTTTGGGGGTCCTTCACATGAAAAAGCACCACTGACATAGAAATATAGTTTTTTTTTTCTTCAAAAAACCTTAGAAGGATTTGAAATATTCAAATTGAAATAGACACGTTTTCACGATTTTTCAAAAATAGCAGAGCTTGTGGATCTGCTATTTTTCAATAGTTAAAGCACACAATAATTGTGCGGGGGCCCGCAGTGAATCCTTGTACCCAGGGCCCAGAATTTGGTGTGACATCCCTGATGACATGTAATCAAGCATCCGTCAGGCGTCAACTAGCTGTCCGGTGTGACAGACAGGTAGGGAAACTATGTTCCACCTCACAATGGCGGAATTAATTCATTTATTTATCAATTTCTTTATTTACCAGGGACAGTGCACATGGCATTCTAACATACTCTGCCAGAGTTTCTGATCACAGCAGAGTGAAAAAGCCAAACACGTATCTTTTGATCACAAAACTTCTCAGAGCAATTCTGGACCCATGCAGATTTAAAAAAAAGGAACAAAAGAGCTGAAGGACAGAAAAAAAGGATAGAAGTGATTCCATGTGCAGTTTCGAACATAACTTCAAGCCATGTTGACACGCTCACACACACCCCCTGATAGGGTAGAATTATGATACATAATTCTATGATTTGTGTATGAGGCTCATATGACCATATAAGGATATATTATGAACTGAACTTACAGTATAGGAGACCACATTTTGGTCGGATACTGTAAGCTCAGGCTAATAGATTACAGGTCATAGTAACTTTGGTTGCCCTGACTACGAAATCATGATATACTGTATGTCACTAGTGGAAAGTTACCAACAGTATACGTGTCACTGTCTTCCTTGTTATGATCTGGGAACGAATCAATGAGTCCCACGAAGATCTTACTGTCATAACTGTACTCTTTATATACTGAATGTTAACTTCCATTTGGGAAGAGAGAGAATTAGAAAGCTACCACTAGGATGGTACGCTCACTGTCTGTCTTCCTTGTCTGACTCTCTTCAAATACAGCAATCTAAGATATAGTCCTTTGGCTCGTCTCTGTCTTATTTTGGTTATGGAATTTATCCATATTCCATACTTATTTAACTTTATTATTAATTTATTTAACACGCCCTCCTCAGGTGATACCGTATGTGGTTCAAAACAAACAGCAGATGGAATCAGGTGTCAGGAGAAATCACGTTTCTCAACATTCGAGCTGCATTATTCACGTGTGTGTCGAGATGTCGGTGTCTGCGGTTATGCAGCCGATGTGTGTGATGATGATGATGATGCAACAGGCCGAATTATGAACGTTTTAACCTCTTACACCCCGGCAGCCGTATAAGCCCACACTTTTTTGACTTGAGAGATACTTTTAAAATGACCAGCAGCTCAACATGATCTACCCTCCCAAAAGGTTTACCTGAGGTGGCTTTGGAACAGCGGCACACTGGCGTTACATATAAGACAAACTCACTTGAAATGGCAAAAAAGTGGGGGGAAAAGGTCTTTATTCTGTATGGAAGTGGTAGGTTTGGGGGTTCTCTGTAATGCTACTGACTCTTGAAAACAATGCATTGCATTGGTGGGGTTTGCCTACTTTAGAAGCCATGAAGGGAGCTGACATAGCCTCGCAAGCCATCCCGAGTTACGTCATCACCAATGTGCTTCCTTTCTCGGTCTGGTGTCCCTCCCATTGAGCCTCTTTATTAGCAATTTTTTTCTAATTGCCAATCAAAAGGCTGCATTTCAAGCGAACCCGCCTCACACCGCTCCTGATTGGTCGAGCGGCTGCTACAGCTCTCGCATTTTGACAACAAACATGGCGGACCCCATGTCCGATGCGAGTTCACAAAACGCAAATAAAAGCTGCATTAAGCGAAGTTTTATCTGAAATCAACGGCATCTCATAACTTAAAAACGAACAACAGTTTGCACCTTTGGAATTTCTGTCTGGAAAAGACGTATTTGATGTTCTCCCGACGATGTTTTGATGCGCTGATGACTACTGACTGGACCTGTCAGTCAAAGTGAGTAACTACGTCATTGCGTAATGCATTGTCTACGGAGGACTCCCAGACTCTCCCCTGGGAGAGTCTGGCTGTTGCGAGGCTAGAGCTGACAGGCCCTTCTTGATGTCAATCAATCAAGTCACCTTAATTCAAGTGACACATGTGAAAAAATGTTATTATATGTTTTAGGGGCATGTCATGTGGGCTACCTGCACAGCCTTTGAGATCTACTGGTAGATCACCATCTACCTTCTGGGCACCCCTGGTATAAGCTTTCCCAGAAGAAAAGGGTCATATTTGAAAAAGGTAAAAGGTAAATGGTAAATGGTGTATTTTTATAGCGCTATACAATGTGCATAAAATTCACCCATTACATTCACACACTCATTCATACACAGATGAAACCAAGCAAGGCACCAAAGTGCTCATAAGGAGCAGTTATGGGTTCACTGTCTTGCTCAAGGACACCTCAACAGTAGCTTTAACTAATAATTGAATGAACAATTTAATGATGGAGCTACAGTATAATGCATTATTCATCTTAACCCTTAAGTGCTGTTCGGGTCATTTTGACCCGTTTTACATTTTCATTTGGAAAAAAAATGTAGAACTGTAGAAGTTTACATTTTTTCCACCTGAAACTCACTGGCCTTAAAGATTCTTCTGAGATGAACATGTCATTCCGGGTCATTTTGACCCGGAAGCACAGATGCACAGAAATACAAGGAATCATGTACAAACACAGATACACAATCACCCCCCCAATAACAAATCTGTTGACTATATTGTGCTCCGCACACTGACATTCCTGAGCTGTGTGGTACTGTAAACAAAGAACCAGATAGAGAAAGCACTCAAAACTATCTTACACAGACGAAAAGGAGAAATCAGTGTACAGTATATACTGTTGCTCATGTATAGTACAAATACGGACGTCTGGCATCATTGGACAAAAAAACATTTCTCCACAACAACCGGACACAAGCGGACACAGATAGGCTTAGATCAGGGGTGCCCGCACACTTTTGTGACTTGAGAGCTACTTTTTAAAACGACCAGCTCAACATGATCTAAGGTACCTCCCCCAAAACAATGTATCTTTAGAGGGCTTAGGCAGCGGCACTGGCGTTACATTTAAGACAAACACACTTAAATAGTAGGGACAAAATAGGGAAATAGTGAGGGGAAAAGTCTCCATCCCATTCTGTATGGAAGTGGTAGGTTTTCCGGTTCTTTGTAATGCTACTGAATCTTGTAAACAAATCCTTGCATTTGGGTTTTACCTACTTTAAAAGATACACAAAAAAGGGGTTTGTAATTTGCTTGAATACATTTTTTTGTTTAAATATTTTTTTTTGGAGCATGTCATGTGGTCTACCTGCACAGCATTTGTGATCTACTGGTAGATCACGATCTACCTTTTGGGCAGCCCTGGCTTAGATTCTCGTTGCAGTTCACTGTGTCCACGGCATAAAAAACACGTTTTCTCTGTTCGAGAGAGAGAGACACAGAGAACGTGTCAGGGGGGAAAAACTGAAGGTGAACGATGAGCAGCTAAAGGCAGGATTCCTTCTCACTGTACCGACTGACGGGGGGGGATCTCTAGATGTCTGTGTCGTCCCATAATGCAACACTCCATCATCGTTACCTGAAGTGTGGCATGGCAGGCCGCCCCTGCGTTGCAACGCATCCACGCAGGTATCAGTGGTGAGGCCGCTGATGCGTAGTGACCTTGTAGATCTGCTATTTTCAAACATTTTGTACTTTTACTTTTGGTACTTTAAGTACTTTTTTATGCCAATACTTTCATACTTTTATTTGAGTACATTTTGAATTCCGGACTTTGACTTGTAGAGTACATCTATATTGAAGTACTGATACTTTGACTTAAAGGGATATTCCACTTTCAACAGGGAGCAGTGGAAGGGCCTCTCTCCACATACACATCCATTGTAACTTCAAACATCATTAATAACTCCCATTATTTTTTCTGGTGACTCATATTACACTCCTAATACGTGAGCAGGCCGTGTTTTTTCAATAACCTTTTTTCATTTATTTGTAATAATTATTTGGGAAAATGGAAAAAAAAAATACAAAAAAATAATTATTAAAAATAAATGAAAACAATAATCGAATAAACACGGCCTGCTCACATATTAAGAGGGTAGTATGAGTCACCAGAAAAAATAATGGGTGATTTAAATGAATCTATCATGGTTAAAATGAAGTTTGAAGTTACAATGGGTGTGTGTGGGGAGAAGCCCTGGGCCTGGAGGTCCTGGTAACATTTACATCAAATATCTAAATATTCAATCAAGCTAATTAAAAACTGTTCAGGGTATTCATAAAAGCCTGATTAGACGATAAAATTACCAAAAGTTTTTTTGAAAGTGAAATATCCCTTTAAGTAAAGGATGTGAGTACTTTTTCCACCACTGGTATTGATACTTTTACTTTCAAAGATTTGAGTACTTTTACCACTTGTACTTTTTGGTTGGTATGGAGCATGTACACGCACGTGCACACGCACACACACGCACCTGGTGTCTAAACCACCAGCTGATTTCTCACCCCAGAGGACTTCGCCTTTCTTCCCCGACCGTCTCCCCCCGCACCTGCGATTGCGATAGCCATTATTCTTCCTGTCAGGCTCTCCTACTACATTACCCAGGGTGCACTGGGCCATCAATCACGTTCTGAGGGGTGAGCTGGAAGAGGATTAATGAGGTTGGCCGATGCACTCCTCCATCGCTTCACACTAAAACACTTTTATCTTTTTTCTCCTTTTTTATACCAATTGAATCCTAGCGTCCATATTCTGAGAACTAGCCAAAAATAGCCGATATACAAGCTCCGATATACAAGCCGGTATACAACGCCTCACGCTGTGAGGCGTTGTGAGTGGTTAAATATCTGGAAACACAAATTGACATGAGTCCAAAATACACTGATGATCGTGCAGTCAAACAATCAAACTATATGGAATCTATGAAAAGGTTGTTGTGGGGGTCCCTGCTTCATCTCTCTCTCAACTAAGGGGTCCTTGGCCTGATAACATTGAAGACCCCTGAGATGATCTCATAGGAACCTTACTGGCTGGGTAAGGTTATAGCGGGGGCTGTAACGAGATCCAAAGTTCACTTGAATGCCTTTTAAAAGATTCAAGCATCTACACAGTATACAAATTCCACACAATTATTACATTTGTATGGTGCCACTTGTTCGGGTTTATTCATCTTTTAAATTACACTCTAAACACAAGAATGTAATGTTGGTAATTAATGTAAATATAGCTAAATGGGTAGAGGAGACAAAAATGGTAAATGGTGCATTTATATAGCGCCTTTTATCTAAATCAAATCAAATCAAATCAACCTTTATTTGTATAGCACATTTACAACAGCAGAGCTGACCAAAGTGCTGAACATGATAAAATCAATAATATGGAAACAACAATACCTAAAATACTATGATACAAAACCAATTATACAAGAGTTAAGACAACAGAAAGAAAGAGCTATATACAACTAAAGGCAGTGGAGAACAGGTGAGTTTTTAGCAAAGATTTAAAAGCACCAACTGACTGGGCAGATCTAATGGGAAGGGGCAACATATTCCAGAGCCAGAGCGGCGGCAAAAGCGCGGTCACCTCTACTCCTCTTGTTAGTAGTAGGCATTACATTCACCCATTCACACACACATTCATACACCGATGGCGGAGGAAACCATGCAAGGCACCAACCTGCTCACCGGGAGCAACTAGGGGTTCAGAGTCTTGCTCAAGGACTCTTCCACACCAACTCTGGGGGAGGCCGGGATTGAACCGGGAACCTTCTGTTTCCCCAAGCGGCCACTCTACCTCCTGAGCCACTGCCGCACCCAAAATGGTCATTAACTCATTTAGGCCTAGAATTATTGAATGCTTTATCTATTGAAAAATAGCAGATCTACAAGCTCACAGCACGGCACCGAGTGCTGCGCTGCGAGCTTGTAGATCTGCTATTTTTGAAAAAGTCGTGAAAATGCATGCATTGACTAAATGCAGTGACTAAATTATGAATAAAACTAAATTACATTTTATTCAAAAGACTAAGACTAAAATTAAATGAAAAATTGCTGTCAAAAACAACACTGCTGTGGGTGCAGGGGGCGTGTTTCTCCCTCCGCATCATCAGCGCCCACACCCTAGGTGGGGTTGGCGATAGGGCCTTTCTGTGTGGAGTTTGCATGTTCTCCCCGTGTCTCCTAGGGTTGATAACCTCACAAAAACATGCAGTAATCCTGGTCTCAATAATGCCTCCCCCTGGCCAGCCAGGGCGCTTGATAGAGGGGAAAGGAACTGGTTGGAATAACGTGTTCCTTCCACGCGCTACGTCCATCCCGGGGAAATCCCCCCTGTCAGGTGAAAAGAAACAACTTGGACTACTCATGCATAGAAGGAAGCATGAGGTAAGTCCGTTGTCTCCCCAGGCGTGGCAGAGGGAGAGCAGAGCCCAGGATTACATAGGCAATTGGCACTGGGTGAAAATGGGTTGCAAAATCGTGGGATAAAAATTACTAAAAAAAAAAAAAAAAACAACAACACTGCCTCTCTTCTCTTTCTCTCTTTCTTTGAAAAATCTTTTTTTTTTTTTATATGTTTCTATGTCAGTGGTGCTCAAACTTTTTCATATCAAGTACCTCCAAAATAATATGTATTTGGCCACGGACCCCCATCTCAAAATATTTAGTTCCAGGGACCCCCCCAGAAGCAAAATAATTAAGGCCCCTCCCCTTCTTGGGCCCTTGTAACTCAGTCCCACTTTCCCCCCCCCTTGTGACGCGCCTGATCACAGGTGGCCCTGTCGTTCACATGATGTTGATCTAATGTGACAGCCTAGTTAGAACCACGTGTCAATCACAGAGCCCAGAGAGGGGGGGGGGGGGGGGGCTTATAGAGTTCTCTCATTGCAAGTGAGGGAATTAAATGAAAGACTTCCAGTTTACAATTTAACCCGATTAGGTCCAGAATTATTTAATGCTTTAACTATTGAAAAATAGCAGATATACAAGCTCACAGTGTGAGCTTGTAGATCTGCTATTTTTGAAAAATTGTGTTTTCTTTTTTGCAAGTCTTTGAATATATCTTTTTAAAAGCGAACATTCATAACTCAAATCTCTGCTTCTGGGTGGTCCCTGGAACAACATATTTTGAGATGGGGGTCTGCGGCCAAACGCTTGTAATCTTGGGGGTCCTTGAAGTGAAAAAGTTTGAGAACCACTGATTTAGAGGAA
Source organism: Nannobrachium achirus (assembly GCF_963921795.1). Classification (NCBI taxonomy): domain Eukaryota; kingdom Metazoa; phylum Chordata; class Actinopteri; order Myctophiformes; family Myctophidae; genus Nannobrachium; species Nannobrachium achirus. The sequence goes on from NC_137830.1 coordinate 49,508,391, forward strand.
GTATTTAGAAGACATTTATAGAATGGGGTCAAAAATATTCAAAGACTCACACACAAATGTTCACGATTAAAAAATAATAATAATCTACAAAAATTGCAGATATACAAGCTCACAGCGTGGCACCGAGTGCCGCGCTGTGAGCTTGTGTATCTGCAATTTTTTAATAGTTAAAGCATAGAATAGTGGTTAAAGTGACACAGATTTGCATTGAGGCCTAAATGGCTTGAGCTTTAAAAAGTTTAATGTTGCAAAGTGGCCTTGGCCTCTGTGGCGAGCGAGAGACCGGGCGATGACGATGACAAGGAGAGAAAATACAAAAGTGAAAAGGAAATGAGTCAAAGAGCCATTTCTGAATTCCTCTTTAGACGTGAGAATACCAAGAAATACACGGCATTGAAAATGAACACAGGTCTACAATTACACACAATCACTCCCAGTGTTGCCAGACGTCCGATAATTATCGTATTTGTACGATAATTTGATCCTCTGTACGATGTACGATGTTGGCATATCACCAAAAAGAGCGTGAATTCGCTATTTTCCCTGGCTGCTGATCTGGGATCTGGTTTGGCTTCTCAAAATAAGCCATGAAATCGGTCAATCTGACCCTAGATCTGTACTTGGAGGCATTAAAACCACCGGTTGCATCTTTCCAGACCAGTTTCAGGCTTTTATTTGTGTAAGCTCCAGGAAGTTGCCTACCTCCACGCAGCATATTTGATGCGTTTTTGTCACGCAGGAGTCTCAAACAAGGTCGTTTCTTACACTAAAGACCCATTTTTTGGTGAAATTACATTTTTACGCAAGTGATTTCTCTTTTTTTGGCTGTGTACGATAGTTTCATGTCAAATACGATAATTCTGAGGCTCCGGTACGATAATTCAACATTTCCCATCTGGCGACACTGATCACTCCTGACCTGAGAGTTAAATGTGATTCATTTAGTGACCCTCACAGCTGGGTGCTACAGTGGAAACCTTTCTAAAAAGACCCTTTTCGACTGCAGCTTTAGCACACCACACCACACCGCACCACATACAAATATCTACAATTTCCATTACACAAAAGTACCCAAAAACAAATTGACCCTTTTACTTGTGATTATAATACAATATACATTTGTATTACAGCTATCCTATTTATAATACACTATGACGTATTAATGTATTACTATGATAACTATTATACACTATAATAGATAGATTATGATAGTGGTTATAACACAATAGAATCTATTATCATGTATTACAACTATATCCTGATGGTCTAAATGAAAAGTCAGTGAATGATCAGTCATTATGAAGTGTTTGGCCCTGTTTGGCCTAGCTCAGACCTACTCTAGATTGGATACTTTTTAGTACTACGTTTAGTACCACATTCACACCACTCTACCCAGATCCTGGTAGTGGAAAACCTGGCACAAGTGGGTGGTGCGGAGTGGTGTGGTGTTGGGCCATATGTCAGAAAAGGGTCTTTTTGTTCCTAAGTGGTTTTCAGTTTCTATTTCAGTGGTTAAAAAGTATCAAAAAAGCCTCTTTTAAAGGTGGAGTCCGACCAGGTTCCACCAGTGTCGGCAGGGTAGCATTTCACCAGGTTAGCATTCACCAGTGTCGGCAGGGTTGCATTTCACCAGGTTAGCATTTCACCAGCGTTAGTTTTACTGTGGTTAGGGTTAGGGGCAAGGTCATAGGTTAGGGTGCATCGCCGTCCCCCCCCCCCCCCCCCCCCCCCCCGACTGTGGGCACCTCCAAGCAGCCAATCATAAGCTTCCGCTGCCTTAACCCCGTTGCACTCGGACTGAAAGACCTGCAAAAAACGCTCCTCTAAAGACAACAATGCCTATACCCATAACCATGTCTGTGTACTTTTCATTTCTTCTTACAGTGGCAGCTTCAACTCATCTGTCACCATGCAGTTCTCTCTCTCTTTGACATTGTCTCTCCTCTCCCGGCGATATTACAAATGATTCATCATTCATCTCACACCAGCAGCTCCAGAGCTTCAAATGCAACATGAAAGCCAAGACAAACGTCTGTGAGACTGGAGGATGGAAGTGGAGAGAGGGCCAACACAGATCAAAGCAGGCAAGTACATGTGCCAGATCTTTGGGTCTGATGCAGCTCACCATTTAGGAGTATCCTCCAAACAGTGATTCTCAAACCTGCTTTAGCCATAGACCTGTACGCAAATCTTTGCCACTTTTACCATTATTCTATGCTTTAACTATAAAAAAAATCTACAGCTCAGCTTGCAAGCTTGTAGATCTGCTATTTTTGAAAAATCGTGAACATTTGTGACTAGGTCTGGTACTTTGTTCCTTATGTCTGCATTGGTCATTTTTCTTTTTTGTACAGATTATCCAAGTACAGAATCTAAGCTTTCATATGATGTATCATTTGTTGGAATTGGAGCATATTTGAAGAAGTTATGGACATTTGAAACTTGAAACTTGTTGCACCATAAACCCCAAAGTGCTTAAAAAGCCATTTGAATGCCAGGAACATTTTGACACCTCTAGGTAGCCAGAAGTGGGTGTGACAATGGGAGGGACAATAGGTACTTACCTACACCCCTAAATCACTCCCCCCAAGTCAAACCACACCCACAGTGGTATAGCTGTCAACTTCAAATGTACTTTTATTCCACTACAATTATTTAAAACTACTATTTAGTAGTAGACCTGTGGTAATATATTGTGCTATAGTGCTTGCAGCCATGTCAGAAATAGTATCCAGTGGTCTTTTCTACCTCCTCCCCTCCTTATATGCTCATCCTGTCATTTTCTCCCTTTTGTAGTTTTTATTTTTCACTAAAATAGTGTATTACAAAAGAAAAAGTTTTTACAGTGTAAAAAAAAGTCTATTACAAAAGAAAGTGTTTACAGTGTACTCTTTAACGTCGGCTACGAAGCTTGCGGAGCATCTGCTGTACACAGCAAATAGTCCAGTCATTATATGAAAAAACCTAAAACAAATTGCAATAGTACTTACTATACACTACACTGTAGTGAAGGTAGGTAGGTCGTTTTCAAAACTTTCCCCTGATGGGATTCCTTGGGACTTTTTTTCTCTCACTAAGGACATATTGAGGATACAAAATCAGTTGAGTTTGCTACTATTGCAATTTGTTTTAGATTTAGCCTAATTTTGGCCTAAAATTACTGGACTATAAAGCAGACAGCTAAAGCAGAAGCAGTGAAGCACGGTCTTCTACAGTTTGGATCAATGGATTTACACGTTTTCTTTCTTGGGAGCATTAGCAACACAGAGCACTTTTGCAGCACGTTTTGTAGTAAGAACGTGGGAAGCGGCGGGCGGGCTTGCAAAACACACTTTTTAGGGCACTCTAGCTCGGACACAGAACGGAGAAACGTGTCCGTTCATGGGCTGCAGCTTCTCATAATAAACAGCCAGCGCTAGCGCGAAGCTAACGCTATAGCGTATCTCGCAACTCAGCCACTCGTCTGTAGTAAAACATAAAGCCCCGCCGTTCTCGAACGCTTCTTGCCTTTTGTGAACATTATATCCAAAAAGTAAAGGTCCTATGCCGGTCTCTCATCTGTTTACTTCATAAGCGTGGAAGAAAATCGAAGCAGCTTGTTGAAATAAAGTTTATATCGCTCATTTTGTCAGCCGGTCCTTTGTTTTTACAGACGCTACCTCCCCTGGTCACGTATAGACACAACGAATAATAGAGGGGGAAATAATGCACCAGAGAATAAACTTTTTCACCGGAGGTTTTAGTTACTCCACACCGCCCTCTACAGATCTTGTCAATAGAAATGTCCATTGACCACATTTTGCCTTCCGGTGAAATATTCTGTTATCTGGATAAAAAAGTGTATTTTAGACGCGATGTTGGGAACTCTGAGTGTTCCCACTAAGTAAAGTAGGCTTTCAACTCCCCAAATCCGTCTTTGTTTTGTTGAGTATCGAAACTGTATCTTTTATTTTCACGAGTGAGCGTGTCGCCTGTAATGCCAGCACAAGGACTCATGATGACATAGCGTTTTCAACATGCTGCTTCGATTTTCCACGTTTTCTTTGTGTGTCCGAGAGCGACTGAGATCACGATGTATACATAAAAAAAATACATCCTTCCAGAATACTGTCTTCAGCAAACCGTTAACATTAGCGAGATGAAGTTAGTTACTGTGTAGACTGTTTACAAGCAGATAGCACGCTGAAATACGAGACAATGCATTCCTTAAACCAATCGTGCTCCCGTGAAATCGCTATGCAAATCTAAAGAGCTCAATTCTCCGCCTCCTAAAACAGCAGTAAAACTCTCCCAAAGAAGGCATTCTGCATAATGAGTACTTTCTACTATTGGTAATTTAAGTACTTTTGATACCAATACTTTTTGTACTTTTACTCAAGCACATTTTAATGCCCAACTTCTACTTGTGCCAGAGTATTTCTACATTGCAGCATTGATACTTTTACTTAAGAAAATAATTTGAGTACTTTTCCCACCACATGTTCATTAGAAAGGAACGGCTCCCTACTGCCAACCGGATCCCATCGTTCATTTCAAAGAGCCGTTCAAAAGACTTGATTCGTTCGCGAACGTCCCATCTCTAGTATCCACTCAGCCTCATTACAGGACCCTAGTGGCCACTCAGCCTCATTACAGGACCTCTCTGAATCCTCAGAACAGCAGAGAAAACATATCTATCTGAGGAAGGGAGGCGGAGGAAGTGCAGAGCAATGGGCTGAAGCAGGGATTTCCTGTCACACAGCACACACACACACACACGCACACACGCACGCACGCACGCACGCACGCACGCACGCACGCACGCACGCACGCACGCACGCACGCACGCGTGCACACACTCGCACGCACACACAGACACACACAAACACACACACACACAGAGGAAAGTCTGAAGTCAGGAAAGGCATTTATGTGATGAGAGTCGATAAGCAATCTGTCTCTCTTCTTAACTTCTCTCTCTCTCTCTCTCTCTCTCTCTCTCTCTGTCTCTCTCTCACCACACACCACACACACACACACACACGCACACACACACACACACACACGCACACGCACACACTCACATGCAGTTCAGCAGGCCAACGGATGCTAGTAGTTTTCCCGCGGTGGCAAAGTGAACACCGAGCGCCCGCAGAAGAAGAAAAAGAAATCCCTCCTCAGCTCAGCAGCAGCAGCAGCGGCCGGTGGGTTCGGGTCACAACTCCTCTCTCTGCTCCCACCAGCTCCTCACAGAGTCTGGGATAAGGGAAGTCCTTCCTTCAACGCTCCGGGGCCTGAGAAGGCCGCCGCTCCGCGCGCCGCCACAATATAATCCTCCGCTGTGTGTGTGTGAGACTGACAGCAGTGTGACTGTACTAACCGCTACTTGTTGACGCGCCTCTCGTCCGTCTGTCTGTCAGACCTCACTGTCTGTCTGTCTGTCTGTCTGTCTGTCTGTCAGACCTCGCTGTCCTGTCTGTCTGTCTGTCAGACCTCGCTGTCTGTCTGTCAGACCTCGCTGGCTGTCTGTCTGTCTGGCTGGCGAGCCAGCCAGGAGGAGTTTCGGGAGGTGAGAGTGCAGCAGCAGAAGAAGAAGCGCGGGTTTCCAGCGAGAAGAACGCAGCTTGTGACAGACACTCTGCCGCTAATGAGAAAGTCACTCCAAGTTAAACATCCCACCCACATGCACACACACTCACACTCACATATACACACACTGACACACACTCCGTGTTCCCTTGTAGCCTCTCTCTCTCTCTCTCTCTTCTCTCTCTCTCTCTCCCTCTCTCCCTCTCTCTCTCTCTCTCTCTCTCTCTCTCTCTCTCTCTCTCTCTCTCTCTCTCTCTCTCTCCGTTTCCTCTCTCCCTATCAGGACAGATAGGGACACAGAGAGAACTTGTGTCTCGGCCACAGGAAGGGAACTGACAAACAAGAGCGCTCCTCTGACCACTAATGAGCAGGTCCTCCGGAGCAGCCCGGCCCACTGCGATGAGATGCAACGTCAAATGCTGGAGCATGCGTGCACGTACGTGTGCTCGCGTGTGTGTTTATGTG
>NC_137830.1:49514623-49522123 GCF_963921795.1 Nannobrachium achirus
ATGCTAACTAGCTTCATGTATGGTCATTGAGTGTTACAGTAGTGCTATGGGTTTAGGTGGAGTCTGAAGAGGTGAGTCTTCAGTCCACGGCAGAAGCTTGAAATTGAAATGGGAAGAGCTAGGTGAAACAAGACAATTAGCAGACACAATTGGAACTGGAACATTGCAACTCTGAAGTTGATAAATTGGTTCTCTCTCCCGAGAGATGTTTTTTTTTTTTTTTCTCCGATTACTAATACGCTAGAGAGATAGGGAGACCCCTGTTACTGAACTGCACAAACACTAGACTGTATAGGATTGCAATCAGAATATAGAGCTTGGACATTTTAACAAAACAAACAAACTAAAGTGGTGGAAAGTAACTAAGTACATGCACTCAAGTACCGTGCTTAAGCTCAATTTTGAGGTATTTGTACTTCACTTTAGTATTAATTTCGAATACTTTTAGTTCTACTCCTCTTTTTGTGGTTTTGTTTTTGTCATGGCATTGTTTGTTTTGTTTTTGTCTTTTGTAAAAAAAAAAAGTTATGTAACAATTGTAGCAAATGTTGAAATATCTGTGAAAAAAAATCGAATAAATATATTGTTAAAAAAAGCGTCTGCTAAATGCCTAAACTGTAAACTTTAAACTAGCAGAGTTTGACAGGCAAGAGTAACAGCTTAGAGTAACAGCGTGACACAACTGCTGCAGGTTTTCACACTAAACTGCTCCCTGCGGTCAAAACTACAATTACTTTAGTTACTTCCACAAACACACACCCACACACCGTACTGCAGGTGACCTCAGCGTGGGCCAGTGCACGTGGAACAGGGATGATGAGAGGAATGTGTGGTAATGATGTGTGTGTGTGGGAGTGTTTGTCAGTCAGGATGTACACATTGTTGCATGCTAGAGATTAGCCCTGCAACGTAACCGCACTGCGCCCGCGCGCGCGCGCCGCGCGTGTGTGTGTGTGTGTGTGTGTGTGTGTGTGTGTGTGTGTGTGTGTGTGTGTGTGTGTGTGTGTGTGTGTGTGTGTGAGTGTGCGAGTGTGCGAGTGTGTGTGCTTGTGTGTGTACATTAATGAACAGTCTATAAGACAGTGTCCGTGTTGACATTCTTTTCTTACACAAACACAACACAGCATGTGGAAATGTTCCTAATCCTTATGTATTTGTTGTTCCTGTCTAAATATTAGCTTTAACGCAACAAGGCTACGCATGCACGCACGCACGCATGCATGCAAAAACATACTGTATACTGTACATACACAACAAGCCCTGGATGTCGGTGTCACGGCTGTGTTTCTGCACACATGGTCTAATAATGCGTATTTCACCGCTTAAAACCCACCATCTGCATTCTGGGGAAACACCTTCACAGAAAATAACCGATCTACAAGCTCGTATATACTATATTTTATGGTCATGATTCAACAGGAGCCTGGATGGATCGAAATATTATCGTCAAACTCTCTGGGAGGAAAACAAAAAAGCTTTGGTTCCGTGGCACCGCTGCTATATGCCTATGCCCCATCTTCAGTGGAGATATTGAACGAAGAGAGAAAAGTCACTGGTAGAGCAATCAATGGCTCCCAAACCTATCAGGTCAAGACCCAAAGGAGACATTTGCCCGGGAGTCGGGACCCACACTAGTGAAACTAGCAAATCTACAGGCTCACAACGCGTTGCTTTGCGATTTAAAACAAAATACAAATTGGTATTATTAACTCAACTGGTGAAAAAAAAAACCTTTGTAGGGCTTCTCCGCCATGCCCGAGGAAACCGAAGACTTAATAAGCTTAATTAAAAAATATATATTTGATGGCAGCGGAACTAAAATAGGCCGGAACTAATCCTCCGGGATCGGTTTCAACACATTGGAGACATATTTGGAGACGGACCGATTAACATTGAGGCAGCAAACCGGAAGCGGATGGTCCGTCCTCTATTCCGGCCCGTTAGCTTTCTGTGTAAACACCACGGCTTACAGATAGAGAACGGATGGATGTATTTTCAAAGTTTCAACGGATTTGAGTAGCTGATGGAACACGCTGCCACACGATGCATAGCAGTGTCCGATCGAGCACGATGGGAACTGGATCGCGCCCGCGATAAAAGGTAAGAGAAGCCAGGCAGTGAAAGACACAGAAGAATCTTCGGTTTCCTCGGCTGTATACAACCAAAGAGTTAAAGGGTGATGGACGTTTTGTACATAGTTTATATCCTCATTCAGCAGGGTGTTGTGTTGCTCAAGGGCCGCTGCACTGCATGGAGGTTTGTTTGGGGGAGTTGGTATTGAACCAACAACCTCTTCTATCAGAGCCCTTATCTGTCCTCTTCCTGTTTACCTCAGACTTACACAGGCGCGCGCACACACACACACACACACACACACACACACACGCGCGCGCGCGCGGGTACACACACACTATGGGGCTCCGTCAATTCCTTTAATATCACCGAATTGCGCAGCACCGCGTACCATTACGCGTGAACGCGTGAACAAGTACGCGTTCACACGCGCACGCGTGAACGCGTACACGCGTGAACGCATACACGCGTAACCACTCTAAGTCAATGGGAAAACCACGCGACGCGTTGACAGGTGTGTCGAGAGTGCGCACGTGAGGTACGCGGAGGTGAGATTTTTGGCATGAGCAGGCCTACATCTGTTGTTACTCACCCACCCACGCATGCACGCACGTGTGTGTGACTGTTTGTGCATTTGCAAGACAAGACATTTGACACTATGAAATTCAGCCTCAATACCAGCAGATAGCATTTTAATATGTATGTATGTATGATAAATGATTCATAATTATCTGACTATTTCTGTATTTTTTCTTTTTTCTTTTTTACCTTTTTTTAACTATATTTTACAATGGCTTACAAACAACAGTGAAACACCCTTTTAAATGTGTGTCTTCTTGACTTTAAGTTCTTCTTTTAACACTTGGGTGACTGAACTGAAAAAACTACCCCTCCGCCTGCATTTACCGTTCATTTAGACCGTTAGATTTTCTCCCTTTTGGCCGAGCTGCGCAACACCTCCTCCCCCTGCTGCTGGCGGGGGTTCTATTGTCTTCCAAATGTGAATTAGCATTTCAATTGACCTCTCAAAATACGACGGGACAACAAGCTCAACAAAGCCACGCAGTTTATGAGCTTATATAATTAAACATTTGTTTGGCAAAGCTTTCATATATGTCCCGACTTTATTATTATTATTACTAGAAGTTGATATAAGTTAGTTAATTATAAAGATGATCAGTAGGCTCACTAGAGCGAAGCCGTGGCGAGCGAAGCCGTGGCCCAACACAAAGTTAACAAAGAAATTACATAAACAAGGGAAATAACAAATAAAGAATGGTCTAAACACAACTTATAAAGCAACGAAAATAATAAGCTAAATAAGAGGAAACGAAAAATACAATAACTTAGCCAAACAGAACCTTTCCGAAGCGTTCAGAACTCAACAAAAACTCAACACATCTTAAAAATAAATAAATAAATAAATCCCGTCCTGTCCCACTCCTGTAGGTCTACAAGGACTCCTCATACCTGGAGTTGTTGTCTTATGTCTTTCTCTGCTTTACTGTAGCCTACTCACTACTCAGGGATTAGACACAATATATATATATATATAAATATATATAACAATGAAAAGCAAATGATTATCCATTAGAAATTAAACGTGCAGGACACAAGTGTCGGTGCCTATACTGTTTGACGGGCGGGTGCCCGTGTCACCGTGACATGCGTGCCCGTCTAAAAGCCGTCTCCACTCGGACAGAACAGGCTGACTGCACCGGGAGACAGTGTGTGCCGTGTAGGCCTATCTATACAAGCTATATATATTATAGATCACCCAGTTGTTCTTTCTATGTATTATTAGCTGAAATGATGCTTAGCTTTTAGAAACACGCTGTGCAGTGGCAACACAAGTTTATATACTCTTCTCGGACAAGCTTGAGCTTGCGAGCGTAAAATGAAACCAAATGGACCCGTACGGTTCTCGTGCGCTTTCATTTGGCTCATTGTCTCTGTCTCTCCGTTCTCAGTGGAGGAAAACGTACTCCGATTTTTTACTTAGGTAAAAGTATCAATACTGCATTATTGAAATACTTTGTTACAAGTCCGGAATTCAAAATGCACTTGGGTAAAAGTAGGCTCACAACGTGTCACAGCGCAGCGCTGAGCGAGACGCGCTGTGAGCTTGGCTATTTTCAAATAGTCTATAAAACGCGGCTAAAGGCATGTTTTATAATATAATAATTTACATCTGCAAAGTAACTAGTAGCTATGTTTTCATATAATTGTAGTGGAGTAAAAATACAATATTTGGATCCGAGATGTTTAGGAGTAGGCCTAGTATTGGAAAAAAAATAAAAAACAGCCTCGCCAAACGTTTGGCTCTAGAATGAAACCAAATGGACCTGTACGGCGATAACGCGCGATAACAACACAATTGATACATTGATATTATCATTATTATTTTCAATAATAAAATAAAACATTAGTCAACATTTAGTCATGTTATCTTTGCTGACAGTGAAATGTAAATGATCTATTAGAAGCAACAAAGGCGCACTCCGGGTGGGCTGGAGGTGTGAAGTCTCTTTCTGCTTCTTCTGGAAAGGGAGAAATGGGGAGAACCGTGTCTCTCGTCTGTGGCTGCTTGGAAAAAAGTACTCGAATGTCTACTGGTAAAAGCATGGTTTATGTATGTTTTATTGTTAATTTATATCTGCAAAAAGACTAATGTTTTAAAATAAATCGCTGGGTATTAAATACAATAGGATCCGAAATGTAGGAGTAGAAGGAAAGTACTGGGAATTGGACTCAAGTACAAATACCTACAAGTACAGACTACTCAAGTAAATGTACTTTTAGTTACTTTACACCACTGCTGCTGCGAGCTGCCTGTCTGTGGGGGAACGGAGCGGAGGGGGAACGGTGAACGCGTGTTGTCTCTTCTGTGATGTGATGGGTTGTGTGCGCCGGTGAAGACTTCTATTCTTCTTTTTCTTTTTACCATTTAATAGGCTAACAACCACGGCCAGGTCATCATCACTTGAGGATGTAATTTCCATTGTTTTATTTGTTTCCCCGTCCGTTGTCCGTTCTCAGCTCTCTCCTCTCTCTCCTTTCTTCTCCTTTCTCCTCCTGTGGCTACAGGCATCACCCCCTCGTATTTAGGCGAATTAAGCGAATATTATACGCATATTCGCGTCGCTTTTTATGGAAAACAGACAGAGCATGGCCACTTGTGTCTGTCTGCGGTGTCTGCCAATGTGTCTGCACTTTCACTGCAGTGAAAGTTTTTAAACGCAGCAGAACACACCCGCCCACGCGACTCCCTTGGGTAATCTCCACTCCTTTGATGTCTAAATTGGCCAATAGGTACAGGCGTGTAGCTTAATAGGCCATCGTCAATTATTTGTTTGTTGGTTAACAAGTTGGAGATGCGCTATCCGTGATGGATGGACAGACAGGTCAGACCTGGTATGCGTGAACTTGGTAGGCCTGTTCCCACCGGGATTGGTCGCCAAACAGCGAAAAATAGCCGATCTACAAGCACAGAAGTCTACAGACTTTACACAACAGATCTGCTATTTTCGGTGAGCTGCCTATCATCATCATTCTTCGAGAGTGAGGTCTAGCCAACACCAACTCGGGATTCCTGGATCGCTGCCGTCCACAGTCTCCTATCCAACATCAGGTTCTTGAGCTCTGCAGTGTTGTGAGCAGAGCTGTCGCGCCGCAGCACATCTACATAGGTGGTTCGCCTTTTTCCCCTCCTGGCTTTGCCCTGGATTGGCTCCCATAGGGTCAGTTTATTAGCCTCCAGCTCTGGGTGCCTGACACAGTGTCCTGCCAGCCTCATCCTTCTTCCTCTGACCTTGTCCGTGACCCGTGGTAGGTCTCCATAGAGGTCCACATTTCTGATGCGGTCCGTCCATGTGACACCTAGTGCCATTCGTAGCATTCTTGTGTAGACTCCATCCAGGGCTTTTTCCTGTTGTGCTGTGAGGGTCCATGTCTCAGCCCCATACAGCAGCACAGACTCCACAGTAGCTATGAACAGCCGCCTCTTAAGGTCCTCTCCAAGTTCTGATTTCCACATTCTCCTCATCCCGTGCAAGGCCCTCCAGGCAAGTGCTCTCCTGACCTTCAGATCCTGTTCAGTTGAGGCAGTCCAGGCCCCGAGGTACTTGAAGTCCTCCACACGCTCGAGCACAGTCCCGTCTGCAGTGGAAATGGTTTTGTCCTCCGTGTTCACAGTCATTACCTTCGTTTTCTTGGCATTGAGCCTGAGGCCGATCTTCTTGCACTCCTTTTCTACTGCCAATAGAAGCTCCCTTCCTTTCTCGACTGTGTCCGAGACCAAGGCAATGTCGTCTGCGTAGTCGAGGTCAGTGACCATGATGGGGTGTACTCTCCTCGACTGCCTTGGGACCAGTGTAAAGCCCAGAGCCTCCTCTCTGCCATTGATCGCAAGTCTCAGGGCGTGATCCATTGCAACCACGAACAGGAAGGGGGCCAGAGTGTCACCCTGTAGGACACCAGCCAGGATCTCGAATTCCTTGGTGTCACCGTCGCAGGTTTGGACCTTGGCTCGAGTCTGATTGTAGCTCGACTCAATCATCTGAACCATTTTGTCTGGAACTCCGTAGGCTCGAAGAATACCCATGAGCTTTCCCCGGTGGATGGTATCGAATGCCTTTTGGAAGTCAATGAAGGTGATCACTGCTGACAGGTTTCGCTCTCGTACCCCCTCCAGAATCCTCCTCAGAGCCAGTATCTGCCCGACTGTCGTTCGTTCCGGGCGGAAGCCGTTCTGCGAGTTTCTCAGTAGAGGGTCTAAGATGGGTCTGAGACGGTTGAGGATCATCCTGTTGGCGGTCTTGGCGACTTGTGAGCTCAGGCTGATGCCACGGTAGTTGTCAGTCTTTGTGAGGTCACCTGACTTAGGTACTGGAACAATGTTCATTGTGCGCCATAGCTCCGGCTGCTCTCCAGACATGTGTGCTTTGTTGATGAAATCTAGCACCACCTCGTCTATGGGCACATGTTTCAGGACCTCTGGTGTCACTCCATCCTCCCCACAGCTCTTGCCGCACTTTATCGAAGCCTTGGCCTTCTGGTACTCCTCCAGGGTGAATGGTCCATCTGGAATGAGAAGGTCATGGAAGACAGGGGCTATCACCTCGTCCTCATCCTCTGTCACAGGTGGTTTACCTAGGAGGGTTTTGAAGTGCTGGTACCATGCTTCAACTCGCTCTTCTGCATTTCCTCCCCTTATCTTGGAGGTTTGAGAGGAGTTTCTGCCAGAAATGTCATTTATGAGCTTCCAGCTCATGCCATGCTTTTGGTTAGTATCAGCCACCTCGATCTCCCTAATCTTCTGAGTCAGCTCCTGCTTTTCCAGTCTAGCATAGACCTGGTAGAGCTCCTCCTTCCTTCGCCTGTATCTCTCCCTCAGTCCCTCTCCATTTCGATCAGCGACAAAGTCCC
>NC_137830.1:49527123-49547123 GCF_963921795.1 Nannobrachium achirus
TTTGTGTGTGTGTGTGTGTGTGTGTGTGTGTGTGTGTGTGTGTGTGTGTGTGTGTGTGTGTGTGTGTGTGTGTGTGTGTGTGTGTGTGTGTGTGTGTGAGAGAGAGAGAGAGAGAGAGGAAAGAGAAGACGAACAGATGGGGGAAATCAAAAGCCAAAATGTTGGGGAAAAAAATACATTTCTGAAAGCTGATTAGAAGAAGTGCAGGAAATATTTGAACACACGTTTAAACCCCACAGGGTTAAACGGTGGTGTAACGTGGATATAGCAGCTCCTCAGTTGGAGTTGAATGACTTTGCTCACAATTACACCGCTAAATTAGTACTGCGCTAATGTCATAATAACATGCTATGAAAACGCCTTCCTTTCCCCTGTCACTTTTCTAACATACACATTAAAAACTCTCACACACTCAATTTACCATCAAACACACACACACACACACACACACACACACACACACACACACACACACACACACACACACACACACACACACACACACACACACACACACACACACACACACACACACACACACACACACATCCAGGTGCGATCTGCTAGCCCTAGGCCTCAAGCCAGCGACAGACAGACAAGTGCTGTGACACAACACTCACATACGCGCCTGCGCGCACGCACACACAAGCGCGCGCGCACACACACACACACACACTTGGGGGGGGGGGGGGGGGGGTGTCTACAGCTGTTGGCTGCTTTATAAAAGAAAGGAAACCTCTGTGCCTCATTTGGAAGAAGGATGAGAGAGTAGAGGCAGAGGAGAAAGCAGCCACCAGGGGTCGCTCTCCATTCCAACATGCTGCCATTCAGACATTGACTTCTAATTGTCTGAGTGGCGACACTTCCATATAGGGCATTCACGAATAGTGATTTTTAGTATTCGAATTATTCGACCTCAAAGTATTCGAATAGACTAATATTCGACAGGACAGGCCAAACTGTCAAATATTAAGTAAGTAATATTTATCTGCGGAACCGAGTCACATTAAATGTAATACCTACAATTCCAAGTGCTTGTCAGGGTGGGGGTCCCCAGTTCAAATATGTTTATTTCGGGGGTCACAGCCTAAAAAGATGTGAGGGATCAATTCACCTTTTATTTGCAGAGCTGCATATCCAGCACGAGTTAAACCCTCTATAATTGGTAAAAGGTACTTAAAATATACATACTTGATACATTCCCTTTTTTTCCCACTCTCTATCAAATGTCAAAAAATACAAGTTCACAACATGTTGTGAGCTTGTAGATCTGCTATTATTTGGCAAACGTTCCGCCCAGGGATTATCAGGATGTTGGGGATATTTTGATTATCGCGATAATATCGTAATTCCCGATTTCTTTTGTCACAATAATCGTGATATGAAATGTTCCTATCTTCCCATCCCTAGCCCCAACACCGCACGAAGTGCCACAGGAGCCAGGAGAAAGGACATGGAAACAGAAATGGCCACTCAATCTATCTCAGTTCCCACGGTTACCACACAAAGTATACTGGCTCCAGAACAATGGCTGCATACACTAACCTCTCATCTTGTGTGTGCGTGTGTCTGTGTATGTGTGTGTGTGTGTGTGTGTGTGTGTGTGTGTGTGTGTGTGTGTGTGTGTGTGTGTGTGTGTGTGTGTGTGTGTGTGTGTGTGTGTTTGTGTATGAGTGTGTGTGGGTACATATCGTCTCTGTTGAGTGAAAACCCTTTATGTCCAAAACCGTTCGTTTTGCATTCATCATTTTAAAAACGTTTTAAACTAGTGAAAACAGCCGATCTACAAGCACACAATGCCTCGCACCGCGAGGCATTGTGTGCTTGTAGATCTGCTGCTTTCACTGCTTTTGTGCAACAGCCTTGTATGATGAAGCAGGGCTTTACTTTATGAAAGAACATACACACTTTAAACTTGGAGATACGAGGTTTCCGCTCTACAGCGACGATATACGTGGCTAATGTGCAGGGCTGTATGGAACTTACTGTACGGTGCCTGACACACGGTACAGTCCTCCTTTCCATGACCAATCTATTATGACGCTTATTATGATGATGATGATAATAATTACCGTGCAGTAGTTTTTCAGTTTGCCGCTTGCCTTTCACTGAGGTTTGTGAATGACGTGCGGCGCCGTGAATGTCTTCTCTCGTTGTCTGAAATGTGCTTTGTACAAAAACTTGTCTTCCTTAACGTACTGTTGCGACCGTAGGTCAAAGTTTACCAACAGAACCGTCACAGCATGTCCGTGTCTGTCCGGACATCCGGACGGGTAGCGCCTGACACTGTGGTTCCCCTGACACATCACTGTGACATCACAGTGATGTCAGATACTCAGAGCAGGGATCTCCATATTTGGGCATGAAAGGGATTCTGTTAGCGATCTCCATATATGGGCATAAAAGGGATGGTATCCCAGATGATGCCCAGGAGAACCACACTAACAGAATCCATATATGGTCTGTGTCCAAAGCTTTTACTTTTCAGGATTCAAATTCAAAAACAGCAAAAGTAGCAGATCTACAAGCTCAAAACGTGTCATGTAAGTAAGTAGGTACTATCTTGGCCATATATGGAGCGTCCATATATGGGCATTGCCAAATATGGGCGTTCCCAGATATGCGCTTAATATTGATGACATCGGGGCACCCGCTGGCCTAGTGGTCCAGCCGCATACCACATACTAGGCTATGGTGCCTGCTGCCGTCGCTGGTTCGATTCCCGATCCGGACGACCTTTGCCACATGTCATTCCCCATCTCTCTCCCCATTTCCTGTCAGTCTACTGTCCTATCAAATAAAGGCAGAAAGCCCCAAAAAACAAATCTTAAAAAGATATATATTGATGACATCGGTACAGGGATTAGGGTTAGGGTTCCCTATGTTTCTGTCCTTGACAGCCCATACATCCAAACAAAAAAGTCTTATCTGATTGCATTAAACAATGTAAACAACGTTAAACTCACTTTGCCACTCGATTTGCCATTCACTTTACGCATGCGTGTGTGTGTGTGTGTGTGTGTGTGTGTGTGTGTGCGTGTGCGTGTGCGCGTGCGTGCGTGCGTGCGTGTGTGTGCATGCGTACAGTACCTGGGAGGGGCTGGAGAAGCCCAGATTGTGGCAGCCATTGCATGGCGTGAGCGCCTCCCAGAATCCCACGGGGCCACAGCTCTCTGGCTCCTCCTCCAGGGCGCCACCTAGAGGGGGGCTGGGCCGCTGCAGGGAGATACACACACACACACACACACACACACACACACACACACACACACACACACACACACACACACACACACACACACACACACACACACACACACACACACACACACACAGGGGCGTCACAAGGGGGGTAAAAGTGGGACTTAGTCACTATAGGGCCCAAGGTGGAGGGGCCTTCATTATTTTATACTTTAGCTATTGAAAAATAGCAGATATACAAGCTCACAGCACTCACAGCTTCTCCGCAGCCTCCACTGGCTCCCGGTTGCGGCCCGCGATGAATACAAAACACTGATGCTGACCTTCAAAGCAGCCAATGGTACGGCACCTCCATACCTCCAAAACCTGATCAACCCTTACAACCCCACCCGTTCACTCAGATCAGCCAGCACAGGGATACTGACAGAACCCTCGCTAGAAAAAAACAGGACAAAAAAAAACTCGTCCTAGACAATTCACCCACCTGCCCCCAAACTGTGGAATAAACTCCCTGTCGCACTTAGAACTACAGACTCACTCCCTAGCTTCCATTAGAACTACAGACTCACTCCCTAGCTTCCATTAGAACAACAGACTCACTCCCTAGCTTCCATTAGAACTACAGACTCACTCCCTAGCTTCCATTAGAACTACAGACTCACTCCCTAGCTTCCATTAGAACTACAGACTCACTCCCTAGCTTCCATTAGAACTACATACTCACTCCCTAGCTTCCATTAGAACTACAGACTCACTCCCTAGCTTCCACCATGGAAGACTCACCTCTTCAATAAAGGTCGTCCGGATCGGGAATCGAACCAGCGACGCCAGCAGGCGCCCATAGCACTTACCTACCCTTAATTAGTGACCATACATGAAAGCTAGATAGCATTTTTAGGTATTTATAATGTTTTTACTGATTAGGTGCATGGTCTACCTACGTTATTTGTCTAGATTGATATTGCTATGCATTTTGCACCTTACTTGAAGAACAATTCAAGATTTTTAAGAAATGAACATACTTACTCGCTCAGTGTGATTTATTGCACAAATGTCGAAGATACAATGTAATGTATGCATGGTATGTGAATTGATGGCTTTGTGAGAAATTTGTGGAATAAAATGTATATACAAAAAAAGATATTGCTATGCATTTGATGTACTGATGTTGATGTATTGATGTATTACCTTGCTTATTGTAAGTCGCTCCGGATAAGAGCGTCTGCTAAATGCCTAAATTGTAAATTATAATTTGTAGAAACACAGAGACGGCTGTAACGACCTTTGCTACAGGAACGTCTAAACAAACAGCGGGGGAATAAATAAGCCACGGCACTCGTACACACAGTCAAATCCCCCGTGTTCTTTTCATGCACGTGTAACTCTAGGGGAGAGGGAGCACGTTTGAAAGATCTCAGATTGGAATGAACACTGGGAAATGTTACCGCGTGGGGAGCAATGCGGCAGGCAGGGGAGCGTGAATACAGTATATCGATAGACGTTATACGTTATACAGATCGTGGAATGTTTTATTCATGGATTGGTGAAATGGTGGAAAAAGTACTCACATTTTATTAAGTAAAAGTATCTATACTGCAGTGTGTGTGTGTGTGTGTGTGTGTGTGATGTGTGTGTGTGTGTGTGTGTGTGTGTGTGTGTGTGTGTGTGTGTGTGTGTGTGTGTGTGTGTGTGTGTGTGTGTGTGTGTGTGTGCAGGGCTGGATTAACCATTGGGCCGGTGGGGCCGTTGCCAGGGGCCCTTGGCTCTCAGGGGCCCTTAGGGTAACTGGGCCGCGTGGTCATTGACAATTTACTCAAATTAAATGTATAGGTTAAATGAAAAATCAAATGTGTGGGCCCCTCCTCTGTTGTCTACAGGTGCTTTCTTGGCCCACAGATGATCATCATGGCTTAAAATCCGAGCTGGGTAGTGCGTGTATGTTGGAGGGTGGGGGGGGGGGGGGGCCTAAAAAAATATTGGCCAGGGGCCCTCGCGGGGGTTAATCCGTCCATGTGTGTGTGTGTGTGTGTGTGTGTGTGTGTGTGTGTGTGTGTGTGTGTGTGTGTGTGTGTGTGTGTGTGTGTGTGTGTGTGTGTGTGATAGTGCAGTGGTTCTCTGTGGATCGGGACCCCTACATTATTTTATGGGGTCCCCAGATGAGCTTAATGTGCAACATTGTTTTCTCTCTCAACAGTAAACAAAACAACATAAAGTTTAAGTGTATAGAGGGTATCTGCACATTTCTAATGTGACAATTTAAGGACTTTTTAATACCTCTAAAATGATAACTTAAACATTGGTGAAATTGTCAAACATTTGAGGCAGAAATTTTGAAAATAGCCGAACTACATGCTCACAAAAAACGCTGAAAAAACGCCTCGCAACGCACGTTGTGAGCATGTAGATGGGCTATTTTCACAGTAGAACCGTGTTATACAAATGTAATGCCTAAACTCTCAGCTTATGTTTCTATGTCAGTGTTGCTCAAACTTTTTCATGTGAAGGACCCCCAAAATGATATGAATTTGGCCACGGACCCCCATCTCAAAATATTTAGTTCCAGGGACCCCCCCGGAAAGCAAAATTTGAGTTACAAATGTTCGCTCAAAAAATACATATTCAAAGATTTGCACACATTTTCACGACTTTTTCAAAAATAGCAGATCTACAAGCTCGCAGCGCGGCACTCGGTGCCGCGCTGTGAGCTTGTATCTGCTATTTTTCAATAGCTAAAGTTACTAGGGCCCCTTCACCTTGGGCCCTGGTAACTCAGTCCCACTTTCCTACCCCTTGTGACGCCCAGCAATAGGTATACAGTACTTCTATAGAGAGATGGATTGTTATAACCAGTAAGACTCCCTAATCGGGAGATAAGCGACCGTTGGTCGCTTATCTCCACAAATAGGCCAAAAGTTTGTTTTACCAATTATCAAGACATACGGGCAGTTGACAGTTTGCCATGGTTACTCATTGAAGTTGAATCTCCATATATGGAGATAACCTACGCATCACACTAAGTCTGACCTCACCAGCCCATATTTGGGCATGAGCAACTTATGTCTCCATATATGGAGATATGATGACATCACACAGTCCTCAGCCGATGATGTGGCGTGATGTCATACAATACACAAACGAGCCCTACAGTATAAAGGGGCAATTCTTGCCAGGAAAGAAGCATTTCTTCGACTCAGACCTTATCGCCAGGGTTGGCTTATAGCAGCTGTCGGTAGGACCATATATGGATTCTGTTAGTGTGGATCTCCTAACAGGGCATCATCTGGGATACAATCCCTTTTATGCCCATATATGGAGATCCCTAACAGAATCCCTTTCATGCCCATATATGGAGATCCCTAACAGAATCCCTTTTATGCCCATATATGGAGATCCCTAACAGCATCCCTTTTATGCCCATATATGGAGATCACTAACAGCTAACAGAATCCCTTTTATGCCCATATATGGAGATCCCTATAACAGAATCCCTTTTATGCCCATATATGGAGACCCCTAACAGAATCCCTTTTATGCCCATATATGGAGATCCCTAACAGAATCCCTTTTATGCCCATATATGGAGATCCCTAACAGAATCCCTTTTATGCCCATATATGGAGATCCCTAACAGAATCCCTTGTATGCCCATATATGGAGATCCCTAACAGAATCCCTTTTATGCCCATATATGGAGATCCCTAACAGAATCCCTTTTATGCCCATATATTATGGAGAAATCCCTGCTCTGAGTATCTGACATCAGTGTGATGTCACCTGTTTATGCCCATATATGTAGATCCCTGCTCTGCGTATCTGGTTGCTATGGTAAACAGTTGGTTGCTAGGGTAAAAAAACATGGTTGCTATGGTAAACAGTTGGTTGCTAGGGTAAACAGTTGGTTGCTAGGGTAAAACCATGGTTGCTAAGGTGGTTGCTAACGTACACTAACAGACCAGCAACAACAGACTGTTGCCACAGCAACGTACACAAAGGTTTGTGTACACATGTGGTGTGATGTCATACTGATGCGGAGATATGAGCAGGGCAAAGGTGTGACGTGTGACGGACGGACGGACGGACGGACGGACGGACGGCCGGTGGAGGTTTTCATAGTAAACTGCTCCCTGACGGTCGCAATTACAACCATGAGCGGAGAGGCCTGTGCATGTTTAATGTATGTGTATGAGTGTCTTCCATGCTAACAGTGCATGTTCTTATTTGGTTTTGACGAGCTGGGAACAAAAGAACAATTGTCGATCATCGTGCGTGCGTGTGTGTGTGTGTGTGTGTGTGTGCGTGTGTGCGTGCGTGCGTGCGTGCGTGCGTGCGTGCGTGCGTGCGTGCGTGCGTGCGTGCGTGCGTGCGTGTGTCAGTGATAAATGAACTCTGTTCTCCAGGACCTGGACAGTGGAATTGAAAACCCTCTCAGCCTCTGTGTCACACTGAGCTGCTAACTGATAAAACCTGGAACCACTCAATGTACCACCTCTGTGTGTGTGTGTGCAGGGGATGGGACCATATGAAAGTTTCATGTCACCATTATTATGATTTAAGTCAGGGGTCTTCAACGTTTTCAGGCCAAGGACCCCTTAGTCGAGAGAGAGATGAAGCAGGGACCCCCACACACGTTCCATAGATACCATATAGTTCCATCGTTTGACAGCACAATCATCAGTGTATTTTGGATTCGTGTCAATTTGTGTTTTCAGATATTTAACCACTTTGAATTGTCAATACTTAATACACTTGACCTTTCACTCTGTACTTAATGTGCTCTTTTTCTCCTCTACACCAAACCTCTTTGCCGAAAATAGCCAATCTACAAGCTCACAACGCCTCGCAGCCCGAGGCGTTGAGAGCTTGTAGATCGGCTATTTTTGGCTAAAGTTCTCAGAATATGGACACTAGGGTTCAAGTCGTTAATGTAAAAAAATAAGATAAAAGGTTTCTATCACTCAAAGATTTGGAGGACCCCCTGTAGTAACTCTGAGGACCCCCTAGGGGTCCCGGACCCCCTGCTGAAGACCCCTGATTTAAGATATTATCGCGATAATCAAGATATCCCCAACATCCAATATCCTGGGGCGGAACATTTGCCAAAAAATAGCCGATCTACAAGCTCACAGCGCGCCAATAAATTTGGTAGAGAGTGGGGGAAAAAAGAACTGTATCAAGTACGTTCTTTACAGGTCCGTTTTACCAGTTATAGAGGATTTAAGTGGTAACAGATATGCAGCTCTGCAAATAAATATATGGATTCTGTTGTGGTTGTCCTAACAGGGCATCATCTGGGATACAATCCTTTTTATGCCCATATATGGAGATTCCTAACAGAATCCCTTTTACTGTATGCCCATACAGCATATGGAGATCCCTGCCCTGAGTATCTGACATCACTGTGATGTCACCTGTGATGTCACAGTGATGAGTCAGGGGAACCACAGTGTCAGGTGTTACCCGTCCGGACAGACAGATACGGCCAAGATGTGACAGTTCTGATAGTAAACTGCGACCGTAGGGATAGAGTAATTGAGTGAGGAGTTTGAGTGATTAAAACTATATGAATGTCTAACGACAGCGTTCCAGTGCAACATGGCACGACTAATGCCTAACAAACCAGGGGCGTCAGTTGGGTATGGCAGGGGTATGCAGCTGCCATACCCTGGGTCCAGGGGGGAAATAAAAGTTACTTTTAAATATAAATCCATGAATGTCTCTTTGTCTATCTGTGCTGCTTATTATGTTGTTAAATTACAGTAAAAAAACTACGAATGCAAAATTTAACAAAATTGTCAATTTAACAAGGTATTATAATTATATTCTCCACACTTGTATTCTCCCCATCTTGACAAGATGATATATTCCCAGGTTCCGCAGGTCAGCTGCACAGGTGCAATGCATTATTGTTAATTGTGGCACGTTTACTAACATGCCAAGTTTAGCTGCACTTGAAAAAACGTTCCAGGCTGCCATATCCAGCCCAAGAAACCGGGAAAAAATAAAATGTACTTCTTAAAATAAATGTGTCATGTTGCCATACCTTAGCTTTTTCTGAACTGACGCCACTGAAACAAACATTAATTAAATACTAGAGAATGATTCATGAATCACTCTAAACTAGAAGTCCCATTAAAGTGTGCATGAGCAGCAACAACAAGTGGATGCTTGACTTGATGCAAGCCTGGTGAGATATCCCTGGCCGACAGTGACCTCTTCTGGTGAACTGCACAAACTACAGTGTGGATAAGAAATGTCTTGTTATTCACACACGGATCGTTTCAGAATTTATGAGAAAATAATAACCAGCCTGAATTACATTTTAACACATTAAGTTTGCCATTCAAAATTGCTTTCTTCCATGCTTTGTTCCATGTTAAAGGACAACTTTGTTTTCTTACAACAAGGGTTCATGTTTTAGATTGTAATTAGAGAAAAGAAAAGATGAGTGTTAAAATGTGGTGTCTAAAAAGACATATTCAGCCACTTGCACGCGTGCCCCCACCCACTGAAATCAAACTCGCTAAAATGGATAAAACTATAGAAAGAAGTAAATGAAAACATTTTAACACTCATCTTTTCTTTTCTCTAATTACAATCTAAAATATGAACCCTTGTTGTAAAAAAACAAAGTTGTCCTTTAAACAGTAGAAATATACTGTGCATATGTTGGCCATTATTTTAAAGATTCTTTTTTTAAATTATTTCTGCTTTAATCAGTACAGGACAACACATTTGAATCATTATTAATTCATTATTTTGATTAAATTATCGATACTGTTATAACTGATTAAATTGATTAGTTCAATTAATTGTTGATCCCCTACTTTGATCTTGTACTTTCAGAGCTGGATAAGAGCCTCTCCTAAATGCTCACATTGTAAATTCTACATGCTTAGAAATGTCAGCGATGGTAAAAGCACTCACATTTGTTACTTAAAGGGGAAGACCACCCATTGTTATTGAACTATGTCATTAATATACCTTAGAGGAGTTGTGTGGAAATAGAAAAAAAGTTCCCCCCCTTCTGTGTTTCCAAGAACTGGAGGATTGATTTTGGGGTTTGTATTGTAAAGTACAATGTGTGATGTCATCAAGTTGTAATTTACAATACAAACCCCAAAATCAATCCTCCAGTTCTAGGCAACACAGAAGGGGGGGAACTTTTTTTCTATTTCCACACAACTCCTCTAACTGGTATATTAATGACATAGTTCAATATTGAAAATGGGTGGTCTTCCCCTTTAAGTAAAAGTACTGTACAAAAGAAAGTCCGGTCAAAACAGGGTGAACGGGGGACAAAACCCAGAAATTACTCACCTCTGGAGTGGACTTCATAGAATAGCTAAAGCAATCCTTTCTCCCTTAATAAGGCTTTTGTTTTGACGTAATATAATATTATAGATTCCATGCAGTGTCCGTCCAGCCGATCAATGTGCTGCAATTATATGCTGTAGCTGAGTGAAAACTCCCTGTGCCTCATTCCATTGAAAAAACACAGTTGGAGAAAGAGAGAATCATTCTGTCCTTGACAATAAGCAATCCTACTGTTTGAATGCTGTACACACGCACACATGGAGCAAAAATAATGATAGAAAAATACAAGGGATATCTTTTTTTTTTTTTTTTTTTACTTTCGACTTTCCTTGTAATAAGTCGACTGAGTTGACTTGTCGACTTTTTGGCTAATGCCCACTGGCGGAACAAGTCAGAACCGGGCCTGTAAGCAAGCCACAATGAAGGGGACTCCACAAGCCTTTCTGCTCTGTAAAATCATCTACGTTCACTTTCTATTGACAGCATGGCCAGTCCAGTAGGTCTCTCTTGTCCCATTGTACTTCTCAAGTAGTTTTTAATCCTTTTCAATTTTGAGAATTACCGCTCGGCACAGTTTATATGCATTTCCGCTCATGATCAACGTAAACAACGCACTGCTGAAGGCTAGCTGGCTTGTGTTGACAAGTGATTGATGATGACATAGTGTGCACCGATGGGCAGCTGTTGATGATGATAACGTTTTAAATGGGCCACCTAGAGGCGGAGCACGCAAAGTGCGTCCAAATCCTAATAGACTAAAGATGATCCATGTGATCTGACCATAGCTGACGGCCAGGCCCCCGCGGCCCGCGGGCCGGTAAGCGGCCGCTCACTCAGCTTATACGGACGCTCCGCCCCTGCTAATGCCCTAGTGCGTGGACGCGTGTGTGCAATCATGCGCATCCGCACCCGCACGTGCATGTGCTGTACCTTGCCGCCGCGGGTCAGCGTGCCGTTGGAGCGCTCGCTGCTGCGGTCGTCGTCCGACAGGCGTCCGCTGCCGAAGCTGTCCATGGAGTGAGAGGAGATGGTCTGGCAGAGGTCCTCGAAGGAGTAGTCCCTGTCACGACACTTCTTGATGTCCTGCAGGAGCTTGGACAGCTCGCCTGTCACCGCGTCGTCTGGGTTGGGGAGAGACAAGGGCATGAGGAGCCACGAGGGTCCAGAAATAGTACCAGTGGTGGAAAAAGTACTCACGTGCGTTTCACTTAAGCAAAGGTATCAATAGTGCACTCAATACGTAAATCGAATGCCCGTTCATGTCTGCATCGTTTGCATTGCTCCATGCCCCGCCCCCTTTAACAACCTGAAAAATCCAGCGTCAAACCAACGTCTCCGTGGTGAAAGCACACTCGGCAGTCTACAGGATCAACGCTGTGGCTTGTCAAAATGGAAAGATCTACAAGCGTACAGCGCTTGGCATCGTAACACCTTGACAGCTTGTAGATCTGGTTTAAGTGGCAAAGTACCTGGATCAGCTGAGCCTGAGAGTGAATAAAGTATTGCTATCAAAGTTTAATGTCACAGAGTGCCAAATAATAGGTTAATAAAGCATGGCAGGATATTATATATTCATTGAGGGAGTTCCAAATGGAACCTTACGGGTCTGTAACTCTGAGTGTCCAAATGGAACCTTACGGGTCTGTAACTCTGAGTGTCCAAATGGACCCTTACGGGTCTGTAACTCTGAGTGTCCAAATGGACCCTTACGGGTCTGTAACTCTGAGTGTCCAAATGGAACCAAATGGAGTGAACAAATGGAACCATCCATACAGGTACGAGTTATGGCGGTCCTTGAAATAAAAAGGTTGGAAGACCACTGCGATAGGTTATAGATCACTCAAATAAAGGTTGAAATGAAATGAAATGAAATGAAATATCTGTGTGGCTGGTTCAGAGTTACATGTATGGAACCGCTGCTGGTCGTCAAATTATTGGTTTAGTTTTATGCGACAAAAACAAAAATATATCCATGAGTCCAAGGTTCCATGGGTTGATTAATCGATAGTAAAAGAAATATCCCTTTAAAAGCAGAACTGAAGCGTGATGAAGAGAATTTCAACAAAACGAACACTCTCTCTCCTTCATCGTTTCTCCACCCTACTTTCCCATCTTCTACCCCCACACCAGGGACGTGCTGGCCATTGGGAAAAGTGGGACAACTCCCGAACGTCCGGTTCATTCCCGGCCGGTCCAGGCCTTCGTTCCATTTTGGGGGTCTGAGGCGGGCGGCCAACAAAGTAAATCGTCACCGTCGGGCAGAAACCTTGTATCTCCAAGTTTCAAATGTGTGCATTTTTTCGCAAAGCAAAGCCCTGCTTCATCATACAAGGCCGTCGCACAAAAGTAGTGAAAACAGCAGATCTACAAGCACACTTGTAGATCGGCTGTTTTCACTAGTTTAAATAATTTTTCAAATGATAAAAATAAACGGTTTTGGACATACAAGGTTTCCACCCGACAACAACGAAATATAACTCATGTAATTGGCCCACTGGCTTGTCACTTTGTCATGATCTGAAATGGCAAATCTTTGAGTAGCAGCAGCAGCGCTATAGAGAGAGATCTCTCTATAGCGCGCAATGAGGGCCTCTGTAACTCTTTTTCCCGGGCTGAATCAGGGGCCCAGCACGTCCCTGCCCCCCACACACACCACACACACACACACACGCACACGCACACACACACACACACACACACACACACACACACACACACACACACACACACACTGTACTGTTCACACACTAAGCTACTAGACTGTAAAGGGGTTAGAGTTAATTGGAATTGGATTCCACCCTCCAGCTCATGTGATCGATATCTCACAAGCAACCACAGCCAAAAAAGGCTAACCCAATAACCAGTGTGAGCTGGTCAGCAAGCCGCTGTCGTCCCCTGCACACACGTGAGTACACGTGAGCGTGCACACGCACACGCACACAGGGGTGTCGCACCAAATTCTGGGCCCTGGGTACAAGGATTCACTGCGAGCCCCCCGTGAATGTCCTTCATAGGGGGAGGGGGTTTAACCCATTTAGACTGGGAACTGGGAATTTAGACTATTTTGTGCTTTAACTATTGAAAAATAGCAGATATACAAGCTACCGAGTGCCACGCTGTGAGCTTGTAGATCTGCCATTTTTTTAAAATATTTTTTGCAAGTCTTAGAATATTTCAAATCCTTCTAAGGTTTTTTGAAAAACCTATGTTTCTATGTCAGTGATGCTCAAACCTTTTCATGTGAAGGACCCCCAAAATTATATATATTTGGCCACGGACCCCCATCTCAAAATATTTAGTTCCAGGGACCCCCCAGAAGCAAAATTTGAGTTACAAATTTTCGCTTAAAAAAATACATATATTCAAAGATTGGCACACATTTTCACAACTTTTCAAAAATAGCAGATCTACAAGCTCGGCGGCGTTGTGAGCATGTAGATCTGCTATTTTTCAATAGCTAAAGTATAAAATAATTAAGGCCCTATTAACTCAGTCCCACTTTCCCGCCCTGGACACACACACACACACACACACACACACACACACACACACACACACACACACACACACACACACACACACACACACACAGTGTCCAGGCATGCGTCTCCATGGTGATGGGAGTGATTATTATGGGATGTGCTGACAGTCACTGTAGAGAGTGATGGATCTGCAGCACCTTTTGACTGTGGTGACAAGCTGCAGTGTGCACCGTCAGCCACAGGGGGCAGCGTTGGCTAGAGCAACGGTATACTGGGGTGAAAGAGTGGTAGTAACGTTTCCCTGCCACAGGGGGAGCTGTTGACCGTGTGCAGATCAGCAGGGCTTTGTTCTGGCACCTCAGTTTTATGGCGTCAAAGCCTTGTCAGCTATAAACGCTTCTTACAGCCAGTGTTGTAAAAAAGTACTCACATTTTATACTTAAGTAAAAGTATCAATACAGCAATATAGAGCTACTCCATTACAAGTAAAATTCCTGAATTCAAAATGTACTTGAGTAAAAGTATGAAAGTATTGGCATCAAAATGTACTTAAAGTGCCAAAAGTAAAAGCACAAAATGTTTGAAAATAGCCGATCTACAAGCTCACAACTTTTTCAAATTTTCAAATAGCCAAGGGATAAAATAAGGCTAAAGTGGTTAATATATATATTTTTTATATTATAATGTATAACTGCAAAGTAACTAGTAGCTACGGTTTTCAAAAAATGTAGCGAAGTAAAAGTACAATATTTGGATCCGAGATGTAGTGGAGTATAAGTAAAAGTATTAGAAATTGGAAATACTCAAGTAAAGTACAGATACCTCAAACTTGTACTTAAGTACAGTACTTAAGTAAAAGTACTTAGTTACTTTACACCACTGCTTACAGCAGGGGTCTTCAAAGTTTTCAGGCCAAGGACCCCTTAGTTGAGAGAGAGATGAAGCAGGGACCCCCACAACCTGTTCATAGATTCCATATAGTTTCATCGTTTGACAGCACAATCATCAGTGTATTTTAGATTCATGTCAATTTGTGTTTTCAGATATTCAACCATGTGAACAGTCAATACCTTAAGAAACTTGAACTTTCACTATGTACTTAGTCTGCTCTTTTCCCCCTCTACACCAATATAGCCGATCTACTTCTTGTAGCTTGTAGATCTGCTATTTTTGGCTAAAGTTCTCCGAATATGGAAGCTTCAAGTGGTTAATATAAAAAAATGAGAAAAAAAAGTTTCTTATCACTCAAAGATTTGGAGGACCCCCTGTAGTAACGCTGAGGACCACATTTGAACATATTACTCCTGTTTTATATTCTCTTCACCGTCTCCCAATAAAGCAAATCATTGATTTTAAAGTACTTCTTATTGTTTTTAAATCTATTAATGCAGGGGTCTTCAACAGGAGGTCCGGGATCCCTAGGGGCCCCTCAGAGTTACTACAGGGGGTCCTCCAAATCTTTGTGTGATAGAAACTTTTTTTTAAATATTTTTCATATAAACCTTTTTATATTAACAACTTGAACCCTAACATCCATATTCTGAGAACTTAAGCCAAAAATAGCAGATCTACAAGCTCACAACACCGCGCAGCGCGAGGTGTTGTGAGCTTGTAGATCGGCTATTTTTGGAAAAGAGGTTTGGTGTAGAAGGGAAAAAGAGCAGACCAAGTACAGAGTGAAAGGTCAAGTTTATTAGGTAATGACGGTTCAAGTGGTTAAATATCTGAAAACACACATTAACATGAATCCAAAATACACTGATGATTGTGCTGTCACACGATGAAACTATATGGAATCTATGAACAGGTTGTGGGGGTCCCTGCTTCATCTCTCTCTCAACTAAGGGGTCCTTGGCCTGAAAACATTGAAGACCCCTGTCTTAATGGTTTGGCTCCCTCCTACCGTATGCTTGAACCATACGTACCTACCAGAACCCTTCGATCATCTGACAAAGCAAAGGTCTCCTCACTGAATGTTGGATCAGTTCTAAAAACGTTCTTATAAGCACATTGAGTCTGCGCTTGTCCTATGAAATGTGCTATACATAAATGTGACTTGACTTGACATATTGAAATGCATATCTATCTGTCCTCCAAGTCCATATCTATGCTGGCCGTTGAATGCATTTGGTTGAGTGATTAGGTGTGTGCAATGGTGTAAAGTAGCCAAGTACATTTACTTAAGTACTGTACTGTACTGTAAAATGTTAATGTATTTGTACATATATTTCATATTTCCAATAATTTTTACTTCTACTCCACTACATATAGGATCCAAATATTGTACTTTTACTCCAATACATTTATTTTAAAACCTTAAGTTAACTAGTTATTTAGATTTAGATTATTACAAAACATACATTGACCACATTTGTCAATTTGAAAATAACCAATTTACAAGCTCACAATGCGCCGCGATGCGACACATTGTGAGCTTGTAGATCGTCCATTTGAAAACTTGAAGAGGGACATTCTGCATAACGAGTACTTTCTACTTTTGTACACTTCAAGTACATTTTGATGCAGTTACTTTTGTACTTTTACTCAAGTCAATTTTGAATCCCGGACTTTTTACTTACCGTTTCTACATTGCAGTATTGATACTTTTGCTTTGAGTAACACATGTGAGTAGTGGGTGTGTGTGATTAGATGTGTGTTAAGGTCCAATCATAGTCCAAGGTGGGGTGATAAGCTATCACCACAGTGTAGTTTTCTAAAGTCAGAAGACTACAACATTAAGTCATTCACCCATGGTGAAGAGCGATCACCGCGAACCCTGACATCTCTCCTCTGTTTTTACCTTCAGACATCTCCCCATCACCCCGTTCACTGATTGGTCGATCTAGACCAATCAGTTAAACCCCTGGTTCAAGAGGCACATAGTCACGGTGATAGGACTTCACCGTGACTATGATGGCCTCCACTTGTTATCACCTAAAAAGGTGAGGTGATAGCTCTTCACCTTGACTATGATAGTACCTTAAACGTGTGCGTGTGCATACTCACTCTTGTGTCTGAGGGAGGGCGAGGCACAGGGTGAGGGGACGGAGGTTCGAGGTGCAGGGATGGGACAGTGACGGATGGGCGGGTCCAACGGGTGTCCACTGTCCATGTCCTCCAGCACGTATTCTACAGACACACAGAGACAGAGAGATGGAAAATGTACTCACATTGTATACTTAAGTAAAAGTATCAATACAGCAATATAGAAAAACTCTGTTACAAGCAGAGCACACGAGCGGAGTGGAGCGATGACAAAAGCCGCTCCGCGCTCCAGAGGGCTCTTGTCCCACTCGCCTGTCACTCTGGTCGGCCACCGGGCCGCTCCGTCGCTCAACTTGATTTTCACATCTCTCGCTCCGCGCTCGTTCCACGCTCCGCTCAGGGTCGTCAATCAGAGTCAAAAAAGTAGTTTGCTACCATGTCCGAAACACTTTCTCCTTTGCCAGTGTGTTCCCAACACAAATGGCTGCGGTAACGTGAGCCTCGGCTTTGATGTAGACTTGGAGATCTTTCCACTCGCCACTGTTTTGTTGGAAACATGCGGCGCGCGGCCCCAACAGGATCGGCTCGGAGCGGAGGAGGGTCGGCGCTCAGACCCATTATAAAAGTCGCTCGCTCACGCTCAACTAAAAAACAGCTCGCTCCGCTCCCCGCACCGTTCGCGCTCCACTCTGCTCGTATGCTCTGGTTACAAGTAAAAGTCAAGAATTCAAAATGTACTTGAGTGTATGTCGCTCACAAGGCGTCGCGATGCGGCGCGTTGTGAGCTTGTAGATTGAAGCAATAAGCCCCAAGAGGCATGAGGTTACCTGGTATTTTATAACGGCTGAGAGGCGTGGTGAGACATGAGGCGCAGCTTATTGCTTTTCTAAAACGGTTACAATATGGCAATATGAAAAATCATTGACACGTACCAATTAAAACTGTTCTATTTCACTAATGATTCACTACAAGGTCTGCAAGAAAGTAGCTTTTTGCCACCAACACAGGGTCAGATAATTGGTGCACTGTGGAAAGAAATAACACACCTGGGTTTGATATAAACTGATTCAAGGTATGGGTTATAGTCTCATATACCACAGCAATTACGGGAAACCAGCCAATCAGAATCAAGGAATGGAACTAGCTGTTTTAGAACTGCTATTTTCAAATAGCCTATAGGTATAAAATAGGGCTAAAGTGGTTAATGTATCTGCAAAGTACTAATAACTAAAGTTGTCAAATAAATGTAGCGGAGTAAAAGGACAGTATTTGGATCCCAGCTGTAGTGGAGTAGAAGTAAAAGTGTTGGAAATTGGAAATACTCAAGTAAAGTACAGATACCTCAAAACTGTACTTAAGTACAGTACTTAAGCAAATGTACTTCGTTACTTTACACCACTGTGTGTGTGTGTGTGTGTGTGTGTGTGTGTGTGTGTGTGTGTGTGTGTGTGTGTGTGTGTGTGTGTGTGTGTGTGTGTGTGTGTGTGTGTGTGTGTGTGTGTGCGCGTGTGTGTAGAGAGAGAGAGAACGGATGGAACGAGGAAATGAGGAGAATAAGGAAAGACACGGAGAGAGAAGGAATTCAGCGGAGAAAGAACGGTCAAGGTGGTATCTAACGAGCACAACAAGCAAAACAGAGAGAGAGAGAGAGAGAGAGAGAGAGAGAGAGAGAGAGAGAGAGAGAGAGAGAGAGAGAGAGAGAGAGAAGCACAGTGAGCTCAGTAAATGCTAGAAGCCATTTTACTACAGATCAATAAATATATGTATTTATATACGTGGTAGAAGCACACTACACTGTGTGTAGTTTGAGAGAGAGGGAGCAATGGGGCTGTTAAGTATGACATCATTTTGTAGGCAGAGGAGAATTTCTGCCCCCAGTTTCCGTGAATCTTTTTACTATTTTTACTATTTACACATTTTTCTTCTCTTTGTTGTTGAAAGGAAAGTGTGAAATAGCGAGGGACAGAAAATGCTCTGGGGGCAGAGTTCTCCTCTGCCTACAAAATGATGTCACGGCTTAAAAGCCCCATTGACTGTATTGTCCAGTCCAGGGGTTCCCAGGGTACCCCTATACATATTTATGTTCCTCCGAGGCACCACTACATTATATTCATAATTTTCAATGTGTGTCCATGCGCGTGTGCACACACAGACATGCACACACAGACAGACACACACAAAACAAACAAAGCCAGGCTCAAAGACGTATACTCATGAAATGCAACCACATAATGCATACAAACTGCACATGACAGTGCATAACAGAGATAGAGAGAGAGATAGAGAGAGAGCACAGCTACAGCAACAGTGTTAATTAAAATACTTGACATTTGCATCCTAGGGTAATTACATGTGTGGTTGTGTGTGTGCGTGTGCGTGCGTGCAGGGGCGTCACACCAAATTCTGGGCCCTGGGTACAAGGATTCACTGCGGGCCCCCCATGAATGTTAACTATTGAAAAATAGCAGATATACAAGCTCACAGCGCGGCACCGAGTGCCGCGCTGCGAGCTTGTAGATCTGCTATTTTTGGAAAATCGTGAAAATGTGTGCCAAGAAACCTATGTTTCCATGTCAGTGATGCTCAAACCTTTTCATGTGAAGGACCCCCCATCTCAAAATATTTAGTTCCAGGGACCCCCCAGAAGCAAAATTTGAGTTACAAATGTTCACTTAAAAAATACATATATTTTTACAGATGTGCGCACATTTTCACGACTTTTCAAAAATAGCATATCTACAAGCTCGCAGCGCGGCACTTGGTGCCGCGCTGTGAGCTTGTATATCTGCTATTTTTCAATAGCTAAAGTTACTAGGGCCCCTCCACCTTGGGCCCTGGTAACTCAGTCCCACTTTCCTACCCCTTGTGACGCCCCTGCCTGCGTGCGTGCGTGCGTGCGTGCGTGCGTGCGTGCGTGCGTGCGTGCGTGCGTGCGTGCGTGCGCGCACGCGTGCATGCGTGCGTGCGTGTGTAGATAAAGCACAGTGGTGAGAGGTGAGTGAGCAGCAGCAGTCTGCC